>NC_081182.1:108425975-108595605 GCF_029867415.1 Vicia villosa | reverse complement strand
AGCCAAAAAAAAAGATGTAATTCAAAATACATAAACATCAAAAAAATTAATGAAAGTTTGTGTACTTTGATGTATTTTTATTTTATTTTTATTTTTATAATTTGCGAGGGTTAAAACCTCCTCTATAAAGCCGCCGCAATTTCCTCAATGTGATACCATCGGTTGCTCAAAAACCCTTTAAATTATTTGTGGAAATCAAATAAGAGGCAATGTTCAAATTATAAGGCGGAACAAAATAAACCACCCTTAGGACGGGTAAAATGAACTTAGAACCTTGTGTAGGAACCTTCCTATAGATTGCTTTGTTAATACTCCCCTTATAGGGAATCTTCCCACGAAGGACGTCCTATTTCTATCCCTTATTCTACAAGGGTTTACTTTCATATAATCAATATCTATGAATCTGTTTGGGTTTCATTCCCTAAATCCATAAGGGTTTTGGTCTATCAATTACAATCCTCAGGCCCATAGGGACTCCCCTAAGTATTTCATAATCCTTAGCCCGTAGGATTTCCTTTTGTCTGTTACAACCCCTAGCCTGTAAGGATTCTTTCTTGTGTGTCATAATCCCTAGTCTGTAAGGATTCCCTGCTGTGTGTCACAATCCCCTAACTTGTAGGGATTCCTCTTATCTTTCATTATCCATAGTCTTTTAGGAGTTTCCATTGTGTCTGTCACAATCCCTAAGTCAGTATAGGGGTGTTCTCCTTTCCATTTAAGTATCCTTAGGTTTATCAATCCTCGGTCCATAAGGGCTTCTCTAGCCTGTAGAACTCTCATTGGTCTATCATCATCCCCTAGCCTGTAGGACTTCCAATTGTCTATTAAAATTCCTACCCTGTAGGAATCTCCATTTTCCTATCCTTAGCCTATAGGGATTTCATTAGGTCCAATGACATGTCTAAAACCCGTTTAGGTTTCCTTAGGTTTGTCATAATCCCTGAAACTAAGGTTCATCCTTCAATTCGTGTAGGGTATCCTTATGCGTATGTTTATGCTATGCTCGCGTTCATTACATTTCCATTTACATATATTCATTTTCATATGCATGTTTCACCCCACTCTTATACAATTGCCATTTAGCTAGAAAGCATCCCAATACTCACAAGAGAACTTATAACATGTCTCAAGAAACCATGAAAAAACTTAAGAGAGGCAAGGAACTATTAAGGGAGGAGATCGACCAACTGAAGACTCAAATGAATTTGGTCATACAAATACTATTTAGGAGGGAAGGTGACCCTTCATTGTGTCAGCCACATGCCCATCCAACTCCTCTAACATCACAACCATGGGTGATCCCCCCACCTCAACAACGACAACATCAACAACATCAACAACCCTATCAATAGAATATGTATACCCATCAGAAGGAGAGACCAAAGCCACTCCTGAGAAGGTTTGATCTGCTTCCCGTGCCTCACAGTCAACTATTTCAACAGCTGCACAAGGCTTTGTTGGTCGAGCTAAAGAAACTTGATCCTCCTACTGGGTAAACCTCGCTAAAATATGATGAGAATATGAGATGTGAATATCATGGTAGGTCTCAGGGGCATACTATCGAAAGGTGTTGGGCTTTCAAACACAAAGTCTAAGACTTGATCGACGATAAGCAATTGACTTTTGAAGGAGAAATACCCTTTGTAAATGGTCACCCTTTACTTGACAAGGGCAAAAAATATCATCAACATCTTTTAAAAGTCAAGGAAGCTCATCCTTAAGATCATTAGGCCTTTTTATTTCCATTTGAAATTTTGTTGTTACTATGTTTTGTTTGATTCTTAAAGTTGTACTCTTTGATCAATAATTTTAATAAAATGAGCATGCAGTTTTTAAAGTCAATCCACTCGTATTCACTCTTTCTCATATAAAATAATGAAACCAAAAAGTCAATCCATTTAATTATTTTTCTATTTCTCACATTTAACAAACTTGGAGGGAGAATGATGTAAATTAAATAATTGAACTTTGTTGATGTATGCTTTTCAATGTAAGACCGAGCTGATGATGTAAGGCATTGTTTCAAATCCTAAACAGTGGAGAAATAAGGAAGTTAATTCATAGTCAACCCCCTCGAGCCAGGAGTTGGGGTTTTTATGTTTAAAAAAAAACTTAAATTTTAACCAGGGGCAGGGTTCTTCAATTAATTCAAATGATGTATTCTAATCTCAAAAGGATTAATCAAACTAAGCAAAAGTTTCAAGCACATCCTTTTCCTTGCATTCTTCATCAAAGACTGGGGAAACAGTGAAGATAAAGCTAGCAACATCTTCTTCCTCATGTACGTCATTTAAGATCGAGGAAGTTGAAGCTCACAATAACTTACATGGAAATCACAACCATTCTTAATCAAAAGAAAAAAAGATTTAAAAGGAGAAAGTCCTCTAAGTCGAAGAAATAAAAATTGACTTAGGCAAAAGTTAGGGTGTCCCAATGAACCAAAATTCAAAAGAAATGGTCCATGCAAAAATAAGGGATTGAAAACAAATAAATTGGAGGAACAATCTTGTGACTGCCACCTCAATAATCATCAAGGTTGTTTAATCAATGCTCCTCATTAATTCTTGGATCTTATCAACACTTTTTCATCGGTGCTTGAATCTTATCAATGTTTATCATTACCACTACAACTACGAAAATTTTCTAGCAGACTAAATACATCCGTTGGATTAATTGAACTTAGATTGGAGAATATCAAGGAGAATGGGGTGGGATAAATAAATTTTGAACCTTATATCTTAGTTTTCTTAAACCACCAACCTCGGCCACGATACAACCTTCAAAAGCCCTAATCTATTTTAATATATAAAAATGAATTACTACCAAATTGCCTTAATTACCCTAATGACAAACAATAAAACATGGTTTTGCATACCCCTGAGCGTAATTTTACATTTAATCATGATTACATTCCAACAGTTTATTTAATTCAAAAGTTCATTATTGGAATATGTAAAAACGTGCACTGCATTCTATAATTTTATTGCATTGGAACATACATATTTAATAAAGCCTACCTTTTCATTATTTCTCCCTATGTCTATATATTTTCGTATCAACTCAAACCACTGCATGTGTAAACTGTTCCATCTCCCTATTCCCTTTTTTCAAACAGCAGTGGAGCGGTAGGGTTTCTCTTCACCTTCCCCATTTCCATTATTTTTTCTCCATTCAACCTTACTGATATTTTTCTGTTACTTCCACTTCTTTTCTCAACAGAATATGAGCCGAAAGTTTTCCCCGATTAAGGATGTCAACGATTCAAAAGAAACATGGAGATTGGCCCGTTCGAGTTGTTGATTTTTGGAGTGTTATCAACAGCAAGGGTAAGGAGCATCTGGAGATGGTTATAATGGACGTATCGGTAATGCTTCGTATTCTCTCAAATCGTTTATTAGCTTATTATATTTTTCAGTTATGATATTGTTGTTGTTTGTCATCATCAGGGTGATAGGATACAAGTTTTGATTCGTTCAGACCACACACCAAAATGGAAAGCACGAATACGCGAAAACATGTCTTGCATAATCAACAATGGAACTGTTTATGAAAACGATTTTCAGTGGAAGCTTTGTGATCACGACAAGAAGTTTGTGTTTATTGGTGGTACAACTGTGAAGGAAGTTGATATTCGGAACCTTCCTCCCAAAAGATTTTTTTTCAAAGACTTTAATGATATTCTTGGAGGAAATTGTGAGATGAACCGACTTGAAGGTCATTTGATTTCTTCATACTACAATTTTGTTTATTATTACAGAAGTTGATTTTAACTTACTCTTTCACTCTGTTTTGTAGATATCATTGGTGTGGTTCAGGAAATCAACAATTTTCAATACAACAATTCTGGAAAAAAATCATTTGTTTCATTGAGTCTTAAAGACTTGAAGTAAATTATCTGAATTCAAATATTACAACTGTGTGCCATCATTATTATCTTATTGATATTTTTATGTTTATTTCTGCAGAGGAGTCATTGTTAACTGCACATTATGGGAGAGTTACGGAACAAAATTTTTGGACTTCTACCACGACGAAAAAAACAGTGGTGCTATTGTAATAATACTAACTCATGCAATGATAAAGGAATCACAAGGTTTGTATCAATAATCTCCTATTATTCAAATGTGATATCTCTCTGTAATAAATTTGATACTCTAATTTTGGTCTATTTCAGTCTCAAATGGATGGAGTGGATCTAAGTTGCTTATTAACGAAGACATTCCAGAGATAACTGAGTATTTATCAAAGTATACACAAGTTGTTATATTCTTAAAGTATAATAAGCTCCCTTAAAATTTATCATCATTTACATTCATTTTTGGTTCAATGTTTCAGGTTACCGTCAAATGAGCAGACTGAAAAGCCTTCCCAGTCTTCGAAGGGAATGTCTCTTTGGTCTGGTGCCTCTCAATTCACCCCAGTCGAAAGTTTCGTTCATAAGGCCAAGTGTATTTCTCTTAGTGAACTTTGCAAGGTGAAACAGGTACATGGTTATGACAAATTTCAAATAGTAAGATCAATATTATTTTATACAGATAATTTTTGTTAGAGTGTTGCATTTTTTTATATTCAACTTATTGTATCTTAGGACATGTTATGCGTTACTGTTGGAACAACTCAAAGATTTTTTGTCTCAAAACACGGTTGGTTTTATTATGGGTGTACTAAATGTTCTTTAAAGGCATCTGATGTGAACAATCCATACAAATGTTCATGTGGACAGAATGTAGAACATGCCATACCAAGGTTGTATTTTTCAATTTTTAATCAGATTAATTCATTTGCCATGTTTC
The DNA here is from genome assembly GCF_029867415.1 of Vicia villosa. Lineage (NCBI taxonomy): Eukaryota > Viridiplantae > Streptophyta > Magnoliopsida > Fabales > Fabaceae > Vicia > Vicia villosa. The sequence continues at coordinate 108,590,812 of NC_081182.1, read as the reverse complement.
ATTATTTGTAGTGTTCTAATTGTATTTTCCTATGCATTTATGTAAAAAGGTATCGAGTTGACATATATGTAGTTGATGGTGATTCCAAATTTCGCTTTGTGTTTTGGGACACTGACTGTGCCGACATTATTGGAAAGTCTGCAGATAGTATTTATAAAGCAATGCTTGAGGTTCATTTTAATTCATTACCTATTTTAATATTTATTTGTATAGGAATGAAGTACTTACATTAAATTTAATGTGTAGGAAGGTGACGACGACCCAATGATATATCCAGATGATCTTGACATGCTACTTGGTAAAAAGATGGCGTTTAGGGCTAAAGTTCAGCCAACATTTGGCCAAGCATCTGTTTGGAAACTTTCTTATGATGAAGAGTTTGTAAAGGAAATTGAGAAAGATTATATTACTAATGAAGTATGGAAATTTTACTTTGAACATCTACATATGTCTATTTATCAATATTTGTATCTTAATCTTCATCTCAATCTCTGATCTGCAGGGAGATAGCAAATCTTTAAACCAAAACCCAGTTGTTGATCGTGTTGATGAATCCATTGTATGTTAATGTTGACTAAACTTTAGCCTGTTAATTACATTATTTTCTTTATACTTACTATTAATTTGTTTTCTTCCAGGAGTCGTTGTCAGCATATGGAGAAAATGATCCTGATAAAATTGTGACCACTACTCCATCCAAAGGAAGTCCTGTTTATCTTGATGCTGTAGATTCTGAATTACAAGCGTATGGTACTACCCAGCTCTCAGGAACCAAGCCTGCAAAGAAAGTTAAGATTGAATCTGATGCATGAAGACTCCACCAGAACCATTTTAATTTCCATCATTATTGTTATTTTGTGATCTTTTCTTGACTGTTGTTTTAATGTTTTGGTACAAGATACACGAGTTACGATCCATGGATTAAATATCAATTATCATTTTGTCATATGATATCAAATATCAATTATCATGTTGGTTTTCTTATAATTTCTCTGTAGCAATGGTTTATTGTCTGTTGTTTGAGTTTAATATTGCATGATATATTGCCCGATTATACAATGCTAAATATATTAACTGTTGTTTGTGTTTAATATTGCGTGATATATTGTCCGATTATACAAACGATCCATATGAATTGGAAAAAAAGTTAGAATTAACCATCCTACATGATATTTCTTCTTACCTGCAAGTGAAAATTAATTTTTGAATAATAAATTGTATATCAGAATCGTTTTGATTTGCACAGTTTTTTTTCAATAAACCATAATTTTGGCAATGATATTTACAGTAATGTCTTGCATTATAAGTTCATTATTGACTTCTCAATAAACATAATTTTGGCAATGATATTTTCAGTAATTGCTTTTTCAACAGATTCCTCTAATGCAAAATTTTTTAATTCATCAACTTGATTTGAATACTGCATGCATTATTTAAATAAAACATAACGAAATGTGTTTTACAAGTTTTTTAATGTGACTCTTGAAAACTGCACCAGCATTATGTCAACCATCATACCTACCTAACATATAAACTGTAACTTGCACTACATTCTTATCTTATTTGTGCACGCTTCATGCAATTATGGTTGCTTGGTGCATTCATTTTTTGCTTATTTAATGATTAAGTCACAATATTTTTAACTGCATACAATATTAATTATCATAAACTTTTCATATTCAGCTATTTCCCTCCATAAACAAATAGTTTGGAGGGAGTCTTTGTCCATATATTTCCTGCTTCCCTGCATATTCAGCCATATTTTGCAGAATGATTGTAACTTCAAAGTAAAAAATCATGGAAAAGAAACAAAGCGATGAGCATGATCACTTCATGAATGTTATCAGAAGAAAAAGGCAATTTGATGCTAGACATCATAGAAAGCGTGTTCTTGGAGCTAAGAGAGCCAAGCGATTGGCGTCAATGAACAAAGAAAATGCATGTCAAACTCAACCCCCTGCTGATACTATATCTTCGCATTTCAGATTACCACTATCTTCTATTTCTCCAAATATTCCAAGTTCCACCATAACTGATCGAAATACACAGCAGAAAACTCACAGTATATCAACATTGAATACATTGGCAAGTTCATTAGCAAAAAAACGCCCAAGAGTTGTTTCTGTAAAGAACATTAACAATTTAGGAGTTAACCTCAGAAGGAGATTTGATAACGAGTTTATGAGCGGTGCGACAACATCTTCAAGCCATACACCAAATCCAGATTCCAGCACCAACGAACTTTTCCAAGATGACAGTGAAGGGGATGAAGGTTCCGGTAATTCTTCAGATGGTAAGTAACTTTATTGTGATGGATTATTAACCGATATTGAATGTTCTTACATTTCACCAATATATAATAACATAATATTTTCAAACTCATTTTTACTATGTTGTTGTAGCCTGCAGTTCAGTTTCTAACTATTCAATGGACGAGCATGACGTAGGTTTTGACACTGACATTGAAGAAATAGATGTTCAAAGATCAGGTTGTATTTTATTGTATTGATATGTTTCTTTCTTTAAAAAATCATGATCTATTATGTTATTTTACCTGACAACTGTACATTTTTGTTTAGGAGAATACTACGATTTAGGTGACCCATCATGTGAGTGTCAACAATGTGGTGCAAATATGTGGTATATGGAGAGGAAAAACAAGTCTCGACATTCTGCTAATCCTAAGTTCTCAATGTGTTGTGGAGAAGGAAAGGTTCAAATACCTTTGTTGAGACAACCTCCACCCGTATTGCAGAGCCTGTTGTTTGAACAAAACGAAAGTGAATCAAAAATATTCCAACAACAAATTCGTCTTTACAATATGATGTTCGCATTTACTTCTCCGGGTGCTAAAATGGACAACAGATTTAATAATGGTAGAGGTCCCCCTAACTATCGTATTCAAGGTCAAACATGTCATCGTATAGGCAGCATGTTACCTTTGCCAGGTGAAAAGGCCCGTTTTGCCCAACTATATATATTCGATACTGAACATGAAGTTCAGAATAGATTTGATATTTTCAGGTTTTTACTTTATATATCTTTGTTTCAACACTGTATATTATTTTGTTGTTGCAATTCTCAACATTCTGAACTTTATACGTTGGATGATTTGCAGAAAAAGGGACGGAGTTGATATTAATATAGTTGAAAAGTTGTCTTCAATGTTATATGAACATAATGTTCATGCTCAGTCATTTAAGATGGCAAGGGATAGACTTTCTGAAGGAAATGTTGCAGATCTAAAACTCCGTCTCATTTCTGATCGTCAAAATGATGGAAGAATATATAATCAACCAACAGTTTCAGAAGTTGCTGCTCTCATTGTTGGTGATGTTGATACTGCAGAAAAAAGGGATATTATAATGCAAAAACAATGTGGCCAACTTCAGAGAATAGATGAATATCACACTTCTTATTTGGGTTTTCAATATCCTTTACTTTTCCCTTACGGCGAAGATGGTTACAGACCAAACATACGGCATCACAATAAAGGATCTACAACGGTTCGTAATGCAGAAACAACGACCACGGTATCGGAAATTGACGATGTTCCATGGGAGGATGCAACCAAAAGAAACAGACTTACAATCAGAGAGTGGTTCGCCTTTAGGATTCAGTCAAGAAAAGACGAGGCACAGACAATTCTCAGGTCAAGGAGGTTATTTCAGCAGTTTTTGGTAGATGGTTTTACAATGATGGAATCTGAGAGACTACGATGGTTAAGAAAGAATCAGTCAAAACTACGAGTAGGGAAGTATGATCATCTTGCAGATGCTAGGACAAATGGACATACACGTGGTGCAGCTACAGGGAAAAGAGTTGTCATACCTTCGTCGTATGTTGGAAGCCGTAGATTTATGGATCAGTTATACTTCGATGGCATGGCAATTTGTAGTTATGTTGGATTTCCTGATTTGTTTATTACATTCACATGTAATCCCAATTGGCCAGAAATACAGCGCGTATTAAGTTCTGCAAATATGAAAGCGTCTGATCGTCCGGATCTCATAACAAGAATCTTCAAATTGAAATTTGATTCGTTACTGTCTGATTTGACTAAAAAGAGTATCATGGGAAAGGTTCTTGCGTGTAAGTAATTTGTAACTTTGATTAATTTAATTTCCTTATTCATTTTTAATGTCATGTTATAAACCAATATGTTAATTTTATATTTGTAGATATGTACACAATTGAGTTCCAAAAAAGAGGGTTGCCCCATGCGCACATATTAATTTTCCTTCATCCGTCGAGCAAGTATCCAACACCCGCTGACATTGATCGTATCATATCAGCAGAAATACCAAACAAAGACACTGACGAAAAGTTATATAACTTGGTCAAATCTCACATGATACACGGACCTTGCGGAAATGCTTTTCGTAATTCTACGTGTATGAAGGAAGGAAAATGTTCTAAATACTTCCCTAAAGAATTCAGGCGTGATACGATCGTTGATCAAGATGGATATCCTGTTTATAGACGAAGGGACAACGGACACACAGTTTCTAAGAATGGAATTGAGATTGATAACAGATTTGTTGTTCCTTACAATTCAAAGTTATTGTTGAAGTACAGAGCTCATATTAATATGGAATGGTGCAATCAAAGCACATCCGTCAAATATTTGTTTAAATACATCAACAAAGGATACGACAGAATAACTGCTGCAATTGTCATGAATGAAGATGGATCTGTTTCGCAACACGAAGCCGTCGATGAAATAAAGCAGTATATTGACTGTAGGTACGTTTCTCCAAGTGAAGCTGCTTGGAGAATTTATGGTTTTTCCATTCATGGAAGAAAACCAGCTGTAGAAAGACTTCACTTTCATGGGGAGGGACAAAATTCTGTTTTTTATACTGATGTCAGTCCCATTACCAAAGTCCTTGATAAACCGAGCGTTACTGAGTCGATGTTTACTTCTTGGTTTGAAGCAAACAAGAAATACGACGAAGCGCGCCAACTAACGTATAGCAATTTTGTTTCAAAGTTTGTATACGTTAAGAAAAAGAGAGAGTGGAAACCCAGACAAAAGGGATACACAATTGGAAGACTAATTTGGGTTCCTCCAACTACTGGGGAGTTGTACTATCTAAGGATGATGCTAACACATGTCAAAGGACCGAAAAGCTACGATGAAATAAAGACAGTAAACAATGTTAGGTACGATACTTTCCGTGATGCATGTTTTGCTATGGGATTTATTGGGGATGATCGAGAATTCATAGCTGCAATAACAGAAGCATTTCATTGGGGTTCTGGACATTATTTGAGATTACTTTTTGTTCACATGTTATTGTCAAGTAGCATTAATAGGCCTAAGCATGTATGGAGTAAAACTCAACATCTGTTATCTGATGGAATTCTGTATTCTCAGCAAAGGATTGCAAACAACAGAGGTATATTTTCAATTATGATCAGAGTAATTAATTACACATAATATTACTATGCTATTCCAATATTTACCAACTATTTATTTGTTTTTTTCATTTAACAGGTCTGCGACTAACAAATGAAGAAATTCTCAATCTGACGTTGATTGAAATTGAAAAACTTCTTCAACGCAGTAGAAAGAGTTTAAGTGATTTTCCTGGAATGCCAAAACCACATGGTTACATAATTGAGGAGCTTGGAAATAATTTAATTTACGAAGAGAGAAACTACGATCCTGCTGGACAACTTCAACAGTTTAATACGCTGTATAATAACCTCACAGGTGTAAATAATAGTTAACATCAATTAGGCAGAAGAATTTCATATTACTTAGAAACTTATATTTCTAATATGAAGCATCTAACATATGTGTTGACTTTATTTCAGATGAACAAAGAGATGTATTCAAACAAATCTTGACGGCTGTTGATACCCAGAACGGAGGGGTATTCTTTTTGTATGGATACGGCGGTACAGGGAAAACATACATGTGGAGAACATTAGCTTCCTACATAAGATCAAGAAGACAAATATGCTTGACAGTTGCCTCTTCAGGAATTGCATCCCTTTTGCTCCCCGGTGGTCGAACGACACATTCTAAATTTAAAATTCCGATCCCCACACTTGAATCTTCGACATGCGACATTAACAAGGGTAGTGACAGGGGTGACATGCTAAAACTATCAAAATTGATAATTTGGGATGAAGCTCCCATGTGTCACAAATTTTGTTTTGAAGCTTTGGATAAAACACTCAGAGATATCATGGGTGGAACCAGGTCATCTGATAAAATATTTGGTGGGAAGGTAATTGTGTTTGGTGGGGATTTCAGACAGATTCTACCGGTTATTCCAAGAGGCAGCCGTTCAGATATAATTCATGCAACTATCAATTCATCATACATTTGGGATCATTGTAAGGTTTTGAAACTTACAAAAAACATGAGGCTTCAGCAATCTGGGACGACCATATCGGCATCCGAGTTAGAACGGTTTTCAAATTGGATATTAAAAGTTGGAGATGGAAAACTAGCAGAACCTAACGATGGCTATGCTGATATTGATATCCCAGCAGATATTTTGATATCTAATTTTGATGATCCCCTTCGAGCCATATTCGAAAACACTTATCCAAATTTTGAAGCTAAATTCAATAATGTAGCTTTTCTGCAGTCAAGGGCAATATTGGCTGGAACAATTGAGACAGTAGATGAAATAAATCACTATGTATTAGACAATCTTCCAGGTAATATTTAATTTTTTGTGAAAATTTATCCGATGATTTTTCACTTCCATCTTTAACAGATCATAATATAAAGGCACTGCATTTTCAGGGGATGAAAAAGAATACCTAAGCTCTGATTCAGTTGACACGCATGATGGTGATGGCAATGAATGTTTTGATGTTTTAACTCCTGAGTTTCTGAATGGATTGAGAACGTCGGGACTTCCTAATCATAGGATCAGATTGAAAGTAAATACTCCAATCATGCTGCTCAGGAATATTGATCAAGCAGAAGGCTTATGCAATGGAACACGTCTAATCGTTACAAGATTGGCTGATCATGTTATCGAAGCTAAAATCATTTCAGGCAAGAACATCGGCGGTATCATTTATATTGCCCGAATGGACATTACTCCAACGCAGACGCCATGGCCATTCAGGATGACACGAAGACAGTTTCCTATAACAGTCTGTTATGCTATGACTATTAATAAATCTCAAGGTCAGTCTTTGGATCATGTTGGCATATATTTGCCGAGGAGCGTATTCAGCCATGGTCAGTTATATGTTGCAGTTTCAAGAGTAAAGAGCAGAAAAGGCCTTAAAATCTTGATCCATGATAAGGAGAAACTTCCATTGACCACCACAACAAATGTTGTCTTCAAAGAAGTGTTTGAAAATGTGTAGTCTATAAGTTTTTGCAATATTTATGGACCTGTTGTTATTGGTATATGTTTTGTGCTCAGTTGCCTAAAATTAGCTTACAACTTAAACAACTTATTAACTGTCATGAATGGAAGATTTTATATCATCTTTGCATACTGATAATTTATTTTCATCTGTACAACTGTATTGAAAACTTACGATGAATGATAGCTGCCATAATATCAATCATTATAGATCATCATCAATTAAAAGATTAGCAAAGAAAAATATTCACGTTGATAACCATTATTTAAATCCATTACAGAGCCATCTGTGATTACAATCTAAGTACCATCAACAACAAATTTAAAGCTACAAGTAACATCTTTACATCCTAATCAGCTACTTTTTTCCCCAAGAACACAAACATCAGATCTGAATATGGAATCATGGAGAATTCTATGAAATCTCCAACTTGAAGGCTTTTTGACTTTGCAAATTCGTACCAACCAACTCCAATATGTTTCTCATACTCATTCCTGCCTGCCTTAAGAATACGACAGTGATATCCCTTTCCGTCAATAAGATCTACCATCCTTATTGCATTTTGGTCTTTACGAAAACATGTCCTTGATATTTCCATTGGAATATTCTGCATTATAACTTTCTACTTATTAACCCACGATATATATAGATCTATATACGGCAGTGGATTTTACTGGGTTTTGAACTTACCAGAGCATTTTGGCCTCGCATGTTCGCTTCTGTGACATTAGATTTCCACTTTACCTCCCCGGTGTGATCAGCCATGCATTCAGCTTCAGTAAGAAACCCATCTTTTATGAGTGTTTCAAACATCTTTTCCTGCTCTTGCTCAAACTCTTTGTTAATGTTATGAGCCCATTCAAGACTGTCTCTCTCAGGATCACTGAAACATATATTTTAAAGAATAACACTGCTATTAAGCAAAGAGACGAGAAAAAAGGGAATCCATTTATTTTATTACAACATGCATGCAAAGTATACTCACCTGCTTGATGGAGAAGGGACGAATGGAACTCCCCACTTCACCATATCAGAATTAAATTTTATAAGGACCTCAATTCTGATGCATTATGACAAAAAATTCTATATATAGATAGATAGTGATAACCCTTATTTTTTGGGCCAGACAACACTGATGGGCCTACATTTTTTATATGTACAAATATCCAGCATGTTTGGTAAACGAGTTTTAACAACAAAAAAGTAATTATTGCAATTTTTTAGTAGTTATTAGATGTTACAAATCAGACCTTTAAATATACATGACACTATATTTCCTTCTATACATTTAATAAATCTGCTTGCCTACATAAATTGAAGTTGCTATATATCTAAGCTGATTGTATAATATGTATTCTTTATAAACTGTAATTTGGTTTTAACATGGTAAATTGTTTATCAAACAAAATTTCTTAAAAAAACATTTCATATTAACTTTATAACTATTATATTTAGTTAATGTTTATAATGCATGTAAATAAACTATTCTAGCACACATGAGCCAATCATGATGGCCAATGTAAAGGAGCAACCATGAAGTATGTAGAACATTAAGATTTGCAAAACATATAACCATTCAAAAATTCCCAGGCCAGGAAAGTAGTCTTGATAAAGTCATTCAACATTAAAGCAAAAGTACCAACCCATAGGGGAAACAAAAAACATTGTTCATATAAGTTATAAAAGTCACCACCAGATACACAAAATTCAAAGACTTTGGTCTTTGAAACTACTTCAACAACAGAAAAAAAAGCAAAGTTCTCCCACCACCTTTCAACAGCCCCATCATTTCTTCTTCATTGTAACATAAATGAAAGTGCCATGTTTCGCCAACTGACAAGTCAGTGTGTCGCCTTTCTTGAACCCCTTGGTCTTCACATAGGCGTACCATCCTTTAGTCATGTATTTCTCAGACGGACTCGGAGCCCCGTTGCGGTATGCCGTCTTCACAGTACACTTGAATTGTTGTATCAAATCACAATCTCTAATAGTTACCTCCTTCTGATTACTTGCCAAGCAGTCTATTGCTATCTGCTTAGGGAAATGCTGCAACAACACAAATATTCATTGAATAAACACTTGAGATCTGCAAAGTATTAAAATATGAGGTAGATTTTCAGTATGCTTACCTGGACATTATCCTTTTTTACTCTTGAATTCTTTATAGCAATATCCCAGCAGTATGTTGGCTTTCCTCCCCACATTCTTATCCTAACATTTGAAAGATTTTTCGCCTTCTTTGCAAGTTTCATTGTGCTCTTCTCACTCCCATCTGTAACAGCTCTTTTGTTGGCAGTCCTTCCCAGATTTTTGCTATTAGTCCTCTTCTCAACTTCAGTTGCTTTCTTCCCAACAGTTTTATCAACAACAGTTTTGGACTTCTCAGTTTTTTTGTTAGTCTGTACATTATCGTTCGCAGAGACAAGGGGGACATCATCTTCTTCAAGCTTAACACTACTCATAGGAACAACAGTATTGTTGACATTTGGAACAACTGCAGGGGAATTCTTGCAAGTTTCTGCAAATCTAACAGATTTCTTAGAATTTGCTTTACCCTTTCTAACCGACTTGACAGATGATTGTTTTACTGAACCATCTTCAACCTCATCTACGAGTTTTTGAATTTCGCTCATTGCTGCCTCCTCACTGAAAGAACAATTATAGTTGCATGAGGACATTATGAATGCCAAATACGGAATAATAACGCAGGTATACCATAGACGGCGAATATTTGAAAGATTAACAACTTTAAAATATATATAAGACCACACTATTGGCCCAGAATAAAACACTTATACTTTATAGATTAACACAACCAGGCAAATAAACATTCAATACAAGTTGATCCCCCACAATGTTACGAAGACCTGATCTGGGAAATATTAAACAATAAACTCCATTCACATCATTTTCTATTAATTAAACAAATCTATTTTAGCATGCATCAGAAATCAAAAAAACCCTAAAACCTAACTAGATCGCACATGAACTTTATGCCAAAACAAATAAATTAAATAGGAATTCATGTATCTAACCTGATGACTTCTTCTTCTTCATCTGATAACCACCCATACGTTGGCTTTCTTCCAAGCCTCATCGTCGTCGTCTGTTGCTATCTCCAGAAGTGATGTCAGTTTTTTCCTAAAGACCGGAATGAGAACGAGAGAAGTTGTGTAATGTAAACAGTCCAAAATATATTGTAACTCAACTTTGCACGCTTCCTTTTCCTTTTCCCTAGACTTATTCAGTAAATGACCCCTATCTCAATCAATCATGACTGTTACCTATGATCCACCGTGTAACCAAAGCATTTACTAATTCATTTGGAAACAACACTTTGTAGTCTAACGAAAAAAAAGGCATTTAAGTTATCTCTATCTCTTAACTCCAAACATACATGCATACACTTTTTTTAAGCTTTACCTATTCCATGCAGTACACGTTTTTTTTATTTTGATTTCCTTTGTTTTTTTTATTACTTACTCTTTTCTAATTTTTCCCGCGTTTTAAAATACAAACATTATATATTTTTTATTTATATTCTAAGTTTTAATTAAAATCCACTTTTTAGGAACAATAAATAGTTTCTATCAATAAATTTAAACAGCCTATTACTATTATTTTTCAACACTTTGTGATATATTAAAAAAACAATAGGAATTTATATATCTTTTCTTATACATACTTAACTCAGTTATAATTCATGTTACAATATTTTTTACACATATTGACATCCTTATGTGTATTTATCAACATATATATTATTCATAATTTAAAATTTATGCAATTATTAGTTGATAAATAATCCATATATAATTCTTTTAAAAATATTAATTACACTTTAGAATATCTTTTACTAACAAAAGTTGTCAAGTTGTTTTTTTCCCACTCGCCTAATAAATAAAAATTAATTATACAATATAATATGAAATTTATAGTTTATAATATTACTTTGCTTATTGATCCCACTAATTTTAATATTATACGAAACATTGTTATTATTATTCTTCAACACTTACTAATATGTTTCAAAAACATTGGGAATTTATATATCTTTTTGTATACATACTTAACTGAACTATAATTCATGTTTCAAGATTTATTACACATATTGATATGCTTATGTGCATATTTCAATATATATATATTCCCCATTCTCCTATTAACTTGAAGTTTATGTTGAAAAATAAGTAAAATATTAAACATAACCAAATTATACTAACAGGAGTACATAAAGGATAATTTTAAACCATGCTCATCCATTTGATTTTCACACATTGTTGCAAAGCATATAAGTATTATATTGCAATTATAAAGTAGCCAGGATAACATTAGCTGTTTCAATCCAAAGAGAATTGATGAATAACAAACACAAAAAGTCTTAAACATAACATTAATCCACATACAACTGAAATAGAAAAAAAAAACCCCAACAACATCATTCAAAACAATCTACTGTTCTTCCAAAACTTTGCACTTCTTCATTCACCATAGCCATCAATACCCCAACAATACATCTTCTTTAAACATGCAATACAACAGAATGATAATTTTTCTGTTAACTTCCAGAAACATACAATGACATCAACAAATAATTTAACATGTAAAAGATATTACTAACCATTCTTTTCAGCTTCTCCACCAACTCTGTCCATATCATCCATTCTCTGTCATTCAAACAACATACACAGACTTAATGCTTAAATTTTAATTGAATTCATATAACCTAATATCATGCCTTTTCGAAAAATCGTATAATAAGATTCTTATACCTTTCATTTTCAAAGACAAACTTCCCAATATACACTGAATTGGATATTTCTATCATTCTGGGGTTTATCTCCAGTCCAACACTTCCAAGAACATCAGTTAAAAATTCGACGTCTTCAAGTACAGCGAACCTCAAACCAGCCCTCAATTCCTGATGCTTTCCCGACCACCTGATTCCAAGCATCTCATCCTGCCACACCCCTGCTATGTTCTGAATCTTACTTCCCCTTTGCCAGGCGCATGCAACACCATCCATCACATGCAAAGCCCACTCAGTGCACAACTTGGTAATGCGTTCTTTCTTCATCTTCAACCTCATCCGCAACATCTTCGATCTTTGCTTCATCCTCCTTTTAATCGCCAATCGTTGGAGACGGTCTTGAACCACAACAAATTTCATAGTTCTGCATAATCAGAAACAATCATGAACAAAAGTCACATTTCATAGAAAACAAACGAAAAACAGAGATTCGATTACAGAAAAAAAATGACGAAGAGTACCTGCAAGCTTTCGCAACTTGGGAGAAGCTACCCATTTCTCTTCCCACTTACGGATTAGGTTACAGGATTTGGTACTTGAAGAGTGGAAAACTACTGTGTCGTTTCTACTATATATACTCAAAGTCCCATTACCTGTTAGACTTCCTTTTAGTAGGTAAATGTGCACAAGTTTTTGGAAACTGTTTAAATGCCTTTTTCTGTACATGCAGAAGTAAATATAATCATCTCTTTTTAATAGTAATAATTAATTTCACACCATAATATAAAAGTCAAAATTTTTTATTGGGTGGGAAAATATTTGCTTGATTTATATTTATTATATAATGTAATACAAATATTTAATTATTTGATTGCATAGATTATTAAACATGTTAGTCCATCTAACATGTCTTTATATTTATAGCAAAAAACAAATTAAAAATACCTATTTAAATTTATATTAATTTTATAATTATCATTGAAGAAATTGTTTATCTTAATTAATATATTATTTTATATAATTCTTTAACCGTAAATATATTATTTTTGATTCTTTATTTCTACCGACTTTGCGTGACCCGCTATTTCACAATAGTACATCATTACTACAGTATCTAAATATTTATTTATTTGATTTTTTTTTAAATAACTTTATTTTTTCATAGTTAAATTTGTAATCAACTATAATAATTAATTATTTCTAATACTATTTTATTTTTTATCCAACATAATTTTCATATTGTAAACAAATACAATTTGATACATTAAATTAATATGGATATGCTAATCATTAATTAAGAATTTTTTTTGCTTATTTATTATATATTTTATTAGAATTCTTTAACCATAACCATATTAAATGTATTTACTATTTATACCGACTTTACGTGACCCGTGCGGGCGCACGGGTCCTTTACTAGTTATATTTAACTGAATACACTTATGTAACATTAAATACATACCACAAAATAAATTTGAATTTGATTGTCATGATGTGTTGACAATTGAGAAATTTAATTGCATTACATATCTAATTATTAATGTGTCATTTTTATAGATTATTTCCTAATTATTTTGCAAAGTAGATGCGTAATTAATAATTTTTATAAAATAATCGTATTTTTAAGCAAAAACATCGTTCTACATATTATAAATTATTATTTTTTGAAAATTTTAATACATCGTTCTACATGTTTAAATGTTATTTTTGGCATTAACTTTTTGTACAAATTCTTGCTATTTTTTATATTAAGCCTCATCTTTTTTTTAATGTAGAAAAGACAATATTTATAACAATCCACATATACTTCCAAAAAGCAACATGTTTTGGAATACACTGAGTTTTTGAAAACCTTAATAGTTCATTCTGCCATTGACAGAATTTTAAATAAATCATGCAGCGCAGCATAATACAATCAATACAACAAAAATAACCACCATTTGAACTTGAAGTAGAATCCCAACAAAAAAACTACCAAAACATTGCCACATCTGTCCATAAATTTTAAAACTAACACATTCATAAATACTACTTTGTCTACGACAAACCACACGTCACATTCGTTAACACGTTAGTCACTCTGCTTATCCACGCTCTACGGCCACCAAAATCGATTCCACCGGAGGATATCTAATGCAGAAACACAGTGTGTCTCCCTTCTGAAGGTTGCGGTCTTTGCAAAAGTCCAACCATCCACCGCATAAATACATATCCACAGTGTCTTCACTCTTGATCATCTCGCAGTAATACGGAACATCGTTGTTGCGATCGATCAGGGTTATTCTTGGAATCTTACCTTGAATACATTCACGAATTACCGCTCTTAGAATATGCTGAAACAGAACAAATCAACACCAACTTTACATTACTACTTACTTTGCCGCATTGTTGGATTTAATTATACCTGTCGCATTGTAACTTACCAGAACATTGTTTCTCAACTTCATTGGATTGTCAACCACCCTGGTCCAGCTTTGCTCTTTCACAACCACTGATCCTGGTGTGGATATCCTACATAAATTAAACACAACAGGTTTATATAAACCATTAAAACACAGTAATTTAGCAACATAAACAACATATCACACACCTTCACCAATTTATTCATCCACAATAAATTTATACCTTGCAGATTTAGCACGATTGACACCCCTGTGAGAAACTCCACCTTTACCATTGTCTTCCTGCGACTTTGCTGACTTTGCCACACTGTTTCCAACAACTTTTCACTTGCCTTTCACCTTCTGCGACAATCTTTCAGCTCCTCCATTCCTACACCGATGCAATAAGAAATGGGAGAGGATTAATGTCCTCCTTTGTACCTTTGTACCTACTCATTCAGCGATGAATATATTCTTACACACATATGTCTACTATATTTTACAACATATTTACCTTGATGTCCAGGTTGATATGTGATCATTCTTTTGTCGGGAGCCCCATTCACCAATGCCAGCCGTTCCAGGTATACAGGCTTTCCTCTTGCCTTCACGTCCCAATCTTCCAACATCACCGCTCATTGCAACTGCTACTGCCTTTCTGTTTTGTTTTCCCGATCCCGTATTACGTCGCTGTCTGTCACACAAAGGCCCATCAAATACATCATGCTTAGTATCAGAGTTGGTATATATACAAAATTTTACTTTTATACTAAAATAGTTGGTTGTAGCAATTAAAAATCAAGACACAAATACCTTAGGGTTACAGATGGTTGAAAAGATGCAAGGTAGACGGCTGCATGATAGCTTTTGCTTCGATGCCCTGCAGCAATGCTTGGGGTCCGTTGGGTCCCTTTCCCTTTACTGCCTCCTCCAATTTCTTCACAATCCATAACATCTTTTGCCATTCCACACAGTTCTCCTTCCTCAGTCACAGGTTCAGTTTTCACCTTCGATGCTTCGATTTCTTCTGTCGCATCTGTACTTTCTTTTTTCACACGACGTATCTCCTCCAACATTTGTTTCAGCACATAACTCCGTGTGCGTTTTGGAGTCTTTTGGATTCCAACATGACCTTCTTCATCTCTTCACAATAACATTTTTTTTAATAATTAATGGCTTCCTCATCTTTTATCATTGCAGGGAAAAATATTAAACCATGTCACTTTTCTAATGTCAACTCCGCCGTTGAAGGTTCATCAATATACATGCACGAAAAGCGAACGAATAACTATTAACACAAATCTATGGCAACTACGACTACATGCAACGGCAACAAAAACCCCAAATCGTCATTTATTGTAATAAAGCTTCGACTGAATAACGACAACAACTGAATAACATCTTGCCTTGAAATGGTGGTGTTCACCGTAGCGGGAGATCGATTGAGTGGGATTCCTTCCATGCTGTGCCACACAGATGCTCCGACAACTTCAAATTATACTGTCTCCAAACCCGTGCGTTCCGAATATGAATATAACACAAGAACTCAGATAGACAATCCAGTGAAATATCTTTGTTTCCTCTAACCAATTGCGTTTCCCAACTAATAAACTTTAGGTTTCCCAAGGAGTTTTAATATCTAATATATAACGTCCTTTCCATTACTCTCATTTATTTCCTATTTTTTTTCTTTATATCATACATTCAATTATAATAACGACTTATGTCTATTTAAAAATATTTTTAATGAATTACTTATTAGTTAATAACTTTACTACTCTCTACTAATTTTTTTATATGGTTATTGTAACACCCTTACTAACCCCGCGGCAATTTAAACAATTCATTTAGAGTACATGAAATAAGGGTGCCACAATTCATAATAAAATAAACTTCATCCAGTCATGTCATGCAATCACTGAGGTAATCATCATTAATTAAAAACGTTTCATGTAAACACAGCGGAAATTAAATCAAACGGACTAAGTTTAACATCTTTAAAACTTATCCTTCAACACATCAAAACATAACTAGAGTTATAAAACATAAACTCTAAACATCGCGTCCCCAGTATTACAACTATCAGAGCATGACACCTGACGCTAACTAAATAACTGACTCATGAACTAATCCTCACCGAGTCGAACAGCCGCTATCCTCAATCTGAAAATGACAACATGTAAGGGTGAGTCTCATCATAATTAAAAAATGTTATAAGGTTATAAAGCAATAACACATCACAGTTGCATCGTTCACCCAATTGTTTCATAAACAGACATTCAAACAAGTTTCCATCACAAACAAACAACCAACACATCATCAATATTTACAACACTGGAATACATCCAATCATGTTATAAAAATATGCATATGTATGAACTGACACTATGCATGTGGTACCAACATCATCAAATGGGAATAACCCATGACCGATCCAACATCATCAAGATACGGCCCTGCCAGCACAAATTCCACACAATGGGAATCATGCCCTTCACTGATCCAACACATCATCATGGATACAGTATCATCAATGAACATGAATGAATGCAACATATACAACATACTTATACCATCATCATCATCATCATCATCATCATCATCAAGTATGTTCATATATAATAGCATCATTCAATTACAATTCAATCATCATCATCCTCATTAAAGAACATGCACGTATTCGCATAAATCATCATCATCAATAAGAAATAGCATACATGTATCCACATCATTCTAAAACAAATCAATGATCATCATATAGATTATTTTATAAGGTCCGTTTAGCTCGAAACGGCACATCAAACGGACCAACGGTTAAAAAGTTATACATCTTCAAACTTTTAAAAATGTCCCAATCACCAACAGCACGCGGCACCAATCATCATCCTCAACTGAACGTCTCAAAAATCCTCAGCTCTCTGCCAAGCAGTTTGCGGTGCAACCTATGCATGCGGTGCAAAACGAGGAAAAAGTACGCCTTCGCGGCGCCAACACTGGTACGCGGCGCGACCTGAGCGTATCCAAACTTCCTGGCTTTCTGCCCAGCTGTTCGCGGCGCCAACCCTGGGACTCGGCGCGAACCGGAAATTTCAGAAACCCCAACCTAGAGAAAACAACATTCTATACATCCCAAATGCCATCAAAATCATACCAGTACGAGTTTCAGAAAAAGAACCACACATACAACACAAATTGCACATTAGAATACACTATTCACGCATCAATTAACACCATAACATCATACACATCATGGATTCAACAAAGGGATCAAACATCACACAATTTAACTCAATCCCTAAACCTATCATATGACTCAATTGATACGAATTCCACATCTATTCTATGCTATTAACTCCTAACCCGATAATAGATGCTAATCAGATAAGTCCCCCTTACCTTAGCCAAATTCTTGAACTCTTCCTCTTTCTCTTCTTCTACACTTTCACGTTCTTGCTCTCTTCTCCTCTTTTTTCTCTTTTCACGTTCTTTTTCCCAATTTTCTTCTTTTCCCTTCTTTTATGAAAAACAATATAATTTCAGTAAAAAGGCCTTGTGACTCACACCCCTCTTTTTACTAACACTACCTCGGCCCAATTCTATTATTTTCCATAATTTTTAGAGAAAAGCCAAGATAATTCCAATAAAATAATTTAAATTCTAATTAAATTAATTTAAGGAAAATAATGGATGTTACAATTCTCCCCCACTAAAAGAGTTTTCGTCCTCGAAAACATACCTCAAGCAAATAGTTCCGGATAAGAATCTTTCATATGGCTTTCTAACTCCCAGGTAACGTTCCCTTCAGCTGGTCCTCCCCAAGCTACTCTGACTAAAGCTATTTCCTTGCCCCGCAATTGCTTCAGTCTTCTATCTTCAATCCTCATAGGCAACGTTTCAACCGTTAAGTTGTCTTTCACTTGCACATCATCCACTTGGATCATGTGGGACGGATCCAAAATTTATTTCCTCAATTGAGACACATGAAATACGTCATGCAAGTTTGCAAGCATCGGCAGTAAAGCGACACGGTATGCTACTTCCCTCACTCTTTCGGAAATTTGAAACGGCCCAATAAAGCGCGGAGTCAACTTCTTTGACTTCAAAGCTCGACCAATACCTGTCATAGGAGTAACCTTCATAAACACATGATCTCCCTCTTGAAACTCAAGTGTCTTCCTCCTCTTGTCATAATAACTCTTCTGACGACTCTGAGAAGCTTTCATCTTCTCTTGGATCATCTTAATCTTCTCCGTAGTCTATTGTACAATTTCTGGTCCAATCACAACACTCTCACCAGCTTCATACCAACATAATGGAGTTCTACATCTCCTACCATACAATGCCTCAAATGGAGCCATACCTATACTCGAATGAAAACTATTGTTGTAGGTATATTCAATCAAAAACAGATGACTATCCCAAGCACCTCCTTTTTCCAACACACAAGCACGTAACAAATCTTCCAACGACAGAATCGTCCTCTCAGTCTGTCCATCCGTCTGCGGATGATAAGCAGAACTCAATCTCAGCTTGGTACCCAAAGCCTTCTGCAAACCTTCCCAGAACTTAGACGTAAATCTCGGATCTCTGTCTGACACGATACTTGAAGGAATACCATGTAGACTAACTATCTTCTCAATATACAATTGAGCCAGCTTTTCCATCGGATAATCCATCCTTACCGGTATGAAATGGGCAGACTTCGTTAACCTGTCCACAACAACCCAGATAGCTTCACAATTCTTAACCGTCCTTGGCAAACCATAAACAAAATCCATTAATATGCTTTCCCACTTCCACTCAGGAATAAACATCGGTTGCATAAACCCAGATGGCTTCTGATGTTCAACCTTTGACTTTTGACACGTCAAACAAGAATACACAAACTCAGAAATTTCTTTCTTCATTCCAGGCCACCAAAACAGCTTCCTCAAATCATGATACATCTTGGTAGCGCCAGGATGAATACTTAATCCACTACGGTGTCCTTCTTCTAAAATACTTCTCCGAAGTTCAGCAACATCAGGAACACAAACTCTGTCACCAAACCTCAGTATACCATTCTCATCAACTCTGAATTCACCATTCTTGCCTTGGTTAATCAAAGTCAACTTGTCCACCAATTCGACATCAGCTTTCTGACCCTTTCTTATCTCTTCAAGAATACCGCTGGTCAGCTTCAGCATACCCAACTTAACACTAGTAGGAGTACCTTCACATACCAAACTCAAGTCTCTAAATTGTTCAATCAAATCCAATTCCTTCACCATTAGCATAGACATATGCAAAGTCTTCCTACTCAAAGCATCAGCAACCACGTTTGCCTTACCCAGATGGTAATTCAAACTATAATCATAGTCTTTAAGGAATTCCAACCACCTTCTCTGCCTCATATTCAGTTCTTTCTGATCAAAGAGATACTTCAGACTCTTATGATCATTGAACACCTCAAATCTCGAACCATACAAATAATGTCGCCACAACTTCAAAACAAAAACCACCGCTGCCAACTCTAAATCATGAGTCGGATAATTCCTTTCAAGCACTTTGAGTTGTCTTGATGCATACGGAACCACTTGTTGATTTTGAATCAATACACCACCTAGACCCATCAATGAAACATCACAATAAACCACAAATGATTCAGTCGGATTCGGTAAAATCAAAATAGGAGCACTAGTCAACCTCTTCTTCAGCTCTTGGAATCCTTCCTCAAATTTTGCATCCCAAATAAAAGTCTGGCCCTTCCAGGTTAATTTGGTTAACGACAATGCTAACTTTGAAAATCCCTCAATGAACTTTCTGTAGTAACCTGCAAGACCAAGAAAACTACGAATCTCTGACACTGACTTCGGAGCTTCCCACTGAGATATTGCTTCTATCTTCGTAGGATCAACAACAATACCATTCTTAGAAATCACGTGTCCTAGAAAACTGACTTCCTCTAACCAAAATTCACACTTCGACAATTTGGCAAAAAGTTGCTTCTCTTTTAACAACTCCAACACAGTTTTGAGATGTTCCGCATGTTCCTCCTCGCTCTTAGAATATATTAGGATATCATCTATAAATACCACTACGAACTTATCGAGATAAGGATGAAAGATCCTGTTCATATACTCCATAAAGACACCAGGTGCATTAGTAACTCCAAACGGCATTACTGAATACTCATAATGTCCATACCTTGTTCTGAAAGCAGTCTTCTGAATATCGTCATCTTTCACACGAATTTGGTGATACCCAGACCTCAGATCAATCTTACTAAACACACATGCTCCAATCAGTTGATCCATCAAATCATCAATCCTCGGCAAGGGATACCGATTCTTGATAGTAACCTTGTTCAATTGTCTATAATCCACGCACAACCTCATTGAACCCTCTTTCTTCTTCACTAGCAACACAGGCGCACCCCACGGAGAAACACTAGGACGAATGAATTTCTTCTCAAGTAATTCTTCTAACTGCTTCTTCAGCTCAGTCAATTCGGACGGAGACATACGATACGGTGTCATCGACACTGGACTAGTTCCCAGAATCAATTCAATGGAAAACTCTACTTCCCTTTCTGGTGGTAATTCATTCACTTCTTCCGGAAAAACTTCTAGAAAATCACATACCACTGGTAGTTCGCTACTCACTAATTTTTCCTTCGAATTCACCAATGCAAACAACATAAACACTGTTGCACCATTGTTGATAGCTTCATCCACCTGTCTAGCTATCATTTCCAGATCATCAGGATTAACTTCTTCAGGAAAGATTACCGTCTTCACAAAACAGTTGATGTGAACACGGTTAAATTCTTACCAGTTCATTCCCAGGATTACATCGAGTTATTTCAATGGAAGGCACACTAAGTCCATCCCGAATTCTCTACCAAAAATGTCAACCGGACAATTCAAACATGCAGACAAAGTAGTTACTGAACCCGACACAGGAGTATCAATAACCATACTTCCATTTATTTCAGATATTTCTAAATTCAACCTCTTAGCACAATCCAAAGAAATAAAAGAATGAGTTGCTCCAGTATCAATAATCGCAACTAAAGGTGTGCCATGAATAAAACACGTACCTTTAATTAGTCTATCCTCTGGAGTAGTCTCTGATCCAGACAAAGCAAAAACCTTTCCTCCCGCTTGGTTCTTCTTCGGTTTAGGACATTGTGGGCTAATGTGACCTTCTTCACCACAATTTTAACAAGTCACAACTTTCTTCTTACAATCAGCGACAACATGACCCACTTCTTCACACTTGAAGCACTTTTTCTGGTTCAGTTTGCATTCATTCCTACGGTTCCCGGCCTCACCACAGTTATAGCACCTGACAAAAGCACTAGAGTCTCCCCCACTAGGCTTCTTCCAACCACTAGTCTTTGGATTACCCCTACCATATGGCTTACCCTTATCCATAGGCTTCTTCCCTTTTCGGTCAACTAACTCGCGAGAGTGAGATGACTTCAGCTTAAGATTATCTTCCTCGAAGATCCTACTATAGTCCACCAAATCTACAAATCTCCGGATCCTCTGATATCTGATACCTTGCTTAATCTCATCACGGAGACCGTTCTCAAACTTGACGCATTTCGAGAATTCACTAGCTTCATCATTGTTGTAGTGAACGTAGTACTTAGCCAACTCAACAAACTTCGAAGCATACTCTGGTACTGTCATACTACCTTGAACTAGTTCCAGAAATTCAATTTCCTTTCGACCTCGTACGTCTTCAGGGAAGTACCTTCTCTAAAATTCTCTCTTGAACACAACCCAAGAAATAGCTACACCTTCAGCTTCCAGTTCAGCCCTGGTAGCCATCCACCAGTCATCAACCTTTTCTGACAACATGTGAGTACCATATCTCACCTTCAGATTCTCAGCACAATCGATGACTCTGAAGATCCTCTCGATTTCCTTAATCCACTTCTGAGCACCTTCGGGATCATGCGTGCCTTTGAACAACGGAGGATTGTTCCTTTGAAAACTGTTCAGCTGCCTGTCAGCACCAATTCCAGCTCCATTGGCATTTCCTCCCAGCACACCAGCAATCATGCCCAGAGCCTCAGCGATAGCATCGTCGTTTCTTCCTCCTCTTCCAGCCATTGCTCTGCTTAAATCACAACCAATTTAATCAGAACACAAGTATCGACAATTAGCTCGTACTAGTCGCATACACAGGAAAAAAAACTGACACTAAGACTCTGGTCATAACAACCGACTATGCTCTGATACCACTACTGTAACACCCTTACTAACCCCGCGGCAATTTAAACAATTCATTCAGAGTACATGAAATAAGGGTGCCACAATTCATAATAAAATAAACTTCATTCAGTCATGTCATGAAATCACTGAGGTAATCATCATTAATTAAAAACGTTTCATGTAAACACAGCGGAAATTAAATCAAACGGACTCTAGAATTACATAACTGACTCATGAAAACATCTTTAAGGGTGAGTCTCATCATAATAGAGTTATAAAACATGAGCTAAAACATGAGTTAACATCTTTAAAACTTATCCTTCAACACATCAAAACATAACTAGTGTTATAAAACATAATCTCTAAACATCACGTCCCCAGTATTACAACTACCAGAGCATGACACCTGACACTAACTAAATAACTGACTCATGAGCTAATCCTCACCGAGTCGAACAACCGCTATCCTCAATCTGAAAATGACAACATGTAAGGGTGAGTCTCATCGTAATTAACAAATGTTATAAGGTTATAAAGCAATAACACATCACATTTGCATCGTTCACCCAATTGTTTCATAAACAGACATTCAAACAAGTTTCCATCACAAACAAACAACCAACACATCATCAATATTTACAACACTGGAATACATCCAATCATGTTATAAAAATATGCATATGTATGAACTGACACTATGCATGTGGTACCAACATCATCAAATGAGAATAACCCATGACCGATCCAACATCATCAAGATACGGCCCTGCCAGCACAGATTCCACACAATGGGAATCATGCCCTTCACTGATCCAACACATCATCATGGATACAGTATCATCAATGAACATGAATGAATGCAACATATACAACATACTTATACCATCATCATCATCATCATCAATATCATCATCATCAAGTATGTTCATATATATTAGCATCATTCAATTACAATTCAATCATCATCATCCTCATTAAAGAACATGCACGTATTCGCATAAATCATCATCATCAATAAGAAATAGCATACATTTATCCACATCATTCTAAAACAATTCAATCATCATCATCATATAAATTATTTTATAAGGTTCGTTTAGCTCGAAACGGCACATCAAACGGACCAACGGTTAAAAAGTTATACATCTTCAAACTTTTAAAAATGTCTCAATCACGAACAGCACGCGGCACCAACTTAGTATTAATCTTTTTGTTTTGTTTTTATTTTTAATATTAGGAAGATAAGTAAATAGTTTATGCTTCTAGTGTTAAAATTATTTCATTTAAATTTTTTTAAATATTAACTCTTATATAATTTATTTTAAAAAAAACATATTTTAACATTGTATCTCGCATTTTATATACCTATATTTCTTCACAATTTATTTTGGGTAAATAAATTTAAATACTACGTTTGAGTTATATTTTGTATATATAATATTCTAACTAAATATTAAATATGTTTATGAAAAATATTTTAATAGTGATTTAATCAAAAAATAAATATATTTATGGTAAGAATTTCTTTTTATAGAATATTGAAATGTTAAGCATAATAGAAAATAATCCAATATGTTGTTCTTGATATGGAATTTTTAAATCTTAGACGTCAATTAAATCAGACGATTAATATTGATAGTTCTCGTTTCTCACAATAGATATCAGTTCTCAGCGGTGGCTAGGAAAGGTCTTCCTAAGATTATAGGAGTATTGACGTCTTCTTTTATGTCCATAATTATGAAATCCGTAGGGATGTAGAATTGTCCGATGCGGACGGGTACATTTTCAAGAACACCTACAGGATACTTGACAGATCGGTCTGCAAGTTGTACTGACATCTTGGTTGGTCTTAGATCTCCCATGTTTAGTTTCTCGCAAATGGACAAAGGCATTAGGCTAATACTAGCTCCTAAGTCGCATAAAGCTTTGTCTATGACAAATTTTCCTATATTGCAGGGTATGGAGAAACTTCCTGGGTCTTTCAGCTTAGGTGGCATTTTATTTTGAATTATTGCACTACATTCAGCAGTGAGTGTTATGGTCTCGTTGTCTTCTAATTTCTTCTTATTAGATAGGATTTCTTTTAGGAACTTAGCATATGAGGGCATTTGGGTAATGGCTTCTGTAAACGAAATGGTGATGTTTAACTATTTAAGAAGTTCGACAAATTTCTTAAATTGCCCCATGTTTTTAGATTTCTCGAGTCTTTAAGGGTACGGGATAGGTGGTTTGTAAGGTGGTGGAGGTATGTATGGCGCTTCTTTTTCCTCCATCTCGCCTTCTTTGTCCTCTTTCTCTTTCGGATCACTCAGTTTATCCTTGGGTCTACTTTCCTCCTCAGTTATCTTCCTAGGGCTTTGGAACATAGCAGGGTTTTTAAGCCTCAGTCGGTTCGTCCATCTCTCTACCGCTTCGCAGAATAATAGCATGAGCATGTCCTTTTGGGTTTGGTTGTGGCTGTCCTGGAAATGTCCCAGCAGGTGCGGTAATAGGTGCTTGTTACTGTGCCACTTGAGAGATTTGTGTCTCGAGCATCTTGTTGTGAGTGGCCAACGCATCTACTTTAGTCGCTAACTGTTTGATTTGCTCATTAGTGTGCACGTTATGGTTTATGAAATCCTTATTTCTAAGTTAGACTTCCTAGGGACGTTAGGAGCAGCGAATGGTGCCTTTTGATATCCAGGTGGTACACTGGGTGCTTGACCAGGTGTGCACAAAGCATTATTGTTCTTGTACGAGAAATTAGGGTGATTCTTTCATCCTGGGTTATACGTGTTTGAGTAGGGGTTTCCTTGAGCATAGTTTACTGGTTCGGGGGAAACTCCTGCCAAGAGTTGGCACTCAGGGGCAGCATGTCCAGACATCCCGCATATTTCGCAATTGGGGGAAACAGCAGCCACGGCGGCTACAGGTGCTATAGTGGGGTTTTCAATCTTCTGAGTTAGGGCATCGAATTTGGCGTTAACGCGGTCGAGGCTACTTATCTCGTACATTCCACTCTTCGTTGAAGATCTCTCTCTAGAAGTTTTCTCTGATTGAGCTCTCTCGCTTCCCCATTGGTAATGGTTTTGAGCCATACTTTCGAGAAGTGCGTAGGCATCAGCATATTCTTTATCCATCAGTGCGCCACCTGCGGCGGCGTCAATCGTAAGTCTCGTATTGTAGAGGAGACCATTGTAGAAGGTATGGATGATTAACCATTGTTCTAAACCATGATATGGACAAAGTCTAAGCATGTCTTTGTATCTCTCCCACGCTTCGAATAAAGACTCATTGACTTTTTGTCTAAACCCAATGATTTGGGCTCTTAGCATGGCGGTCTTACTAGGTGGAAAATAACGCGCCAGGAAGACTTTCTTAAGTTCGTTCCAGGTCGTGACAGAATTGGCAGGTAAAGACTGGAGCCAGGCTCTAGCTCTATCCCTCAGTGAAAAAGGAAAAAGGCACAGTCAGATAGCTTCCGAATTGACACCATTTGCTTTTACAGTGTCTGCATATTGCAGGAACACTTACAAATGAAGATTAGGATCTTCCGCGCATTTCCAGAAAATTGGTTTTGTTGTACAGCTGACAACAGCGATGGTTTAAGCTCGAAATTATTCACTTCAATAGCAGGAGCAACAATGCTATTGTGAGGTTCAGCTTGCGAAGGAATAGCATAAGATTTGAGAGGACGCGGCTGTTCTCCCATGGTTGATTCTTCAACTGGTTCAGAAGTAGGAGTAGGAACAAGAGTGCGAGTACGTCGTAATCGACGTGATACAGTGATAGAATGCTCCGGTTCGGGAATTGGCAGCACTAAGTCTACACTTCGAGAGCAAGTACTTGGCATGCACAAAGGGATTAGAATAATTAAGTTGCCTTAGTCCCTACAACGTAACAGTTAATTACGATTGTCGACTAAATTAGTCCCCTACAACGGCGCCAAAAACTTGATCGCGACAATGGGGTATGTCTATGATTATGACTGCAAGTGCACAGTCTATCCCGTAGTTTTAAAAGATATCGAACCCACAGGGACTAAGAATCGACCTAATGTAGTTAATCGCTACTACGTAAATCCAAGGCTAATATTCAATTGATTATTGATCAGACGGGAATTAAAAAGAAATATTATTAAATTAAATCAAGGATAATAATATCGGTATGCAATGGTCGGACTTCGGGGATCTAGTAAGCCATCAATGCGGATCGTAATTTTAAAATCACTTTTCTGTAGAAATCATTAGTTTAAAAACCCTCCTCTCACACTCTCGTGTTTATTGATTATGACTTTACTATTAAACCTAAGTGAGCGCTCTCGCTGTATCAATTAAAGTTCAAAGTGATTTTTGAAAACCAATGAAAACTAATTACCCTTAAAGAGCTCTCGATGTATTTAAGGTTAATGCCTAATTTCTAAGGTCCAGTTAAAATCTCAAACTCTCGTTTTTATTGATCCTAACTTCCATTGTTTTTAACTCTCGTTACAAAACAGTTTAATTAAGCGTTTAGAAATATCAGCCAGACAAATAAATTTAATTAATAAACTACATCGACAGTGTTACTCGATTCCCTCGGTTATGTGACCTTACATACCGATAAAAGATATTTAGCCAGACATTGTTTTACTAAACGGAAAAGAATGGATACAGCAGGTAAATAGTATTCCGGGCATAATTCTATAAACTTAACATAAACAGGCAATAGTAATTAAATGCAAATAAATAAACCTGAATTAAATTGCAGACTGAAAAATTGTATCTTGCAATACCGAATCTTGAATCCGGGACGAAAGTAAATGACGAAAACAAAATCTACTCTTAAAAATAAAATGAATTCTGAAGCTGGAAAAAGAAATTGAATTGCAATAGTATTTCCGGTGTGGAAATCTATTGCAGAAAATGGTTTTGGGAAGAAGACTTGAACGTGCTAGAAGTAATTGCAGAGAAAGGGAATTTGACGGCAGTAGGTTAAAATTGTGTCCCCTTTGATTCAGGTCTTCTATTGTATTTATAGAGCAGCACTAGGTTTTGAAATGTCTCGTAACAGCATCTCACGGCGAAGAAAATGGAGGAGAGAAAATAGAAACAGACTCCTCTGGGCCTGGGTGTGTGACTTACGTCACACACCATATTTTAGAGGGGTGTCGAACGGCCTAGGGGGTGACGCCGAACGGAAGGTGGCAAGGGATGCCATCCGTCACGTGCTCACTCACTCTTGCGCAATGGGCTTCCTTTGTGTTCTAGGCCTTTTTCCTTCTTCTATTTGCACCTCCTTATTTAAATGCTCTTTTAAGCAATTCTTCTCCATTTTAAGTCCTTTTTTCGACTATTTCTTTTGCGAGCTCCGATTAAATAAATTTCTGAAAACAAATAGAAATACCGGCATAATACAAAATAAAATAATAAAACCAAAATAAAATAGAATAATAATGCATGTAAATTAAGCTAAATATACGATACGTTTTCGTGTTATCACTGGCTGCTAACACACTTTGTCGTTCAAATTTGATACCTCATTTTCTAAACCTTTTTGGTAGAGGAGAACTAAATCCAAGGAATCCTGCAGATATTTTTACTCAGTAGAGATCTCTCTATCTTTAGCATTAGCATCCTCCAACCTCTTTCATCATTTTCCTCATTATAAGTCTTTGTCTGCTCATGGAGCCTCACCACTAGGTCACTAGCATCTTTGTCATACCTCCCCTGTTCAAAATCCTGAAGCATCAAAGCCTTTAGTAAAAGGGTATCTTTTATATTCATGATATCCGAAGAGGATTGTGAACAACGACCCTGGTACTCAATAAGGAACTCTTTGGAAAAAAGGAGGTTAAACTGTTGAAGCGGAGGAGGTCGGGACTAACATCATTATACTAGGGCGTCATAATGTCGCCCCTAGTAGGATCCTTCTCTTGGAAAACAACATAATGGGACCCCTCCTTCAATCATTGAGCTTTAGCCTCCAATAATTTTTAGGCCGACGTCTCATACGATCTTTTCTGCCCTCAGATGATCACACCCCTAGGTGGCCTTATGGACTGTTAACACCTGAACTAGAAAACTTAATTTTTTTCCTTCTTTGCCTGCACTCTTGGGTTGTGGTCTATACTAATTGGTGTTCATCAGCGAAACACAGATCATAAAGGGTATATGATCCTGCCAACAAAAAGAAAAAAACGTCTAACTATAAAAGCAGCTAAGTGTCCGCCACCTGCTCGCCATAGCTTAATTACTTCCCGACATTCCATTACCTCAAACTGAGAGGGGCACATTTTGAAAAGGAAAGTATTTTTAAACACTTCGCTCTTTAGAGGAAATCAATCATGCTTGCGCGAGTGCGTAATGTTGTATTAGGTCAAGCCTTAGACTAGGGCGCCCTTGCACAACAATTGGGCCGCCCAAAAAGAATCTAGGTGAATCGACCGAGAGGCACCACCAACATGCAAGTCAAGCTAGAAAAGTTGTCGGTGATTCTGAGGAGTTGGGTAGTCAATAAGCTCCCCCAGTAAGAGGGGGCGGTTAAGACCATGTCTAGGCGGCAAAAACCCTAGGTCTTTGAGGTCTCTATAAATACGTTACCTGTAAAAGGGATAAAAGAGAGACTGTAAGTAATACTAACTCTCCATTATCCAAAGAGCACTATGCTCGTAACCCCCATAACATACAAAAGTAACCGCCCGCCTGCAACCCAGCACCGCCAGTCACTTAAAAGATCTTTCACCTCATGTGAGCGGGTTCCTTAAATAGTGTCAATAGTCACTGTACACGGCTTCTCACCACCTTAAGCAAGTCTCGTCATCGAAATGTTTAATATACCTACAAGGACCTCTAAGTCTCTCTGCCCTTACAAGATAAACACACATTCCCTGTAATATGTGTCCAATACACTATATTTTCAAGTGAAATGGAAGGATAGGAGAAGATGAAAAGATATTAATCCACATAACTACTATAGTAAAAAAATATAGATTCTAAAGGAAAGTAAAAAAAAAAAATTGATTCTAAAGGAAAGTTCGTTTCTCAAATCTACAAGTTAAGTATATATTATATTATGATTGTTATAATTCAATAAAGATCACGAATAAATACAACCAATTTTACGTTCGATATAATTTTTGAAGTTTTCCATTTTTCTAAAATTTTGGAATACTAAAAAAATGTAATTCAGAATTTTAAAGATACATAAATGCTTTTAATTTAATTTATGTTATTATAATATTTTAAAAATTAAAAATGTATTAATAATAAATCTTTGAGTTAATTTCTATTTTGTCCTTGCTATATTGGGGATTTTTGAAAAACTCTGTAAAAAAAAAAAGGTCATGCTAAAAAGTTAAATATAATTAAATACAATAAAATTATATTTAAAGTTTCGATAAATGCACGGGTTTCAAGAAAATATTTTTATAAATATCTATTATCTTGTGTCTTGGGACACATGTTAACTTTTAAAAAAAAATGTAGATACCGTACTTTATGAGCTTTGTCATAATGAGCATTGTCCTCATTAGAGAGTTCTATAATTACTAGCGGGATACCCGTGCTATCGCACGGGGCCGTTTGAATTTAATATTACGTGGATAAGATCTATCTTATAAAGTTATTTCGTATATATTTAAACAATACACATATTAATTGGATGACTATCGGAATAAAAATTAAACATGTAGTATGTTAAATAATAGTTAATGATGTAAGAGCTAATAATACATCTAAATTTTAGGTATTTAACTAAAACAATAATTACACGTCGCAATATGTCATTTGTCAGTTTTTAAATTTGTTTTACGGGTCATAAATATTCACATAATCACAAATATAAACAAAAAATATGTAGCAACCTTTATGCATTGATTAAAGTAATATAACAACACTATACTTATTTGATCTAATATAAAAATACTTAGAACCCATTTATAAAAACACTTATTTGATCCAATGCTGGGTAAAATAATTTTATAAAAATAATTAATAGATTTTTCTTGTTTATTAAAATATTTGTAACTTGTTTCCGTTTATAAAAATAATTGTATCACCAATATACTTTTTCGCATTTATAAAAATATTTTTAACGCATTCACGTTTATAAATATAATTGTATTAATAGTAGACTTTTCCCGTTTATAAAGTTATTTGCAATTTATTTTCGTTTATAAAAATAATTGTATCAACAATAGTCTTTTTTCATTTATAAAAATAATTGTATCAACAATATACTATTTTTGTTTATAAAAATATTTGTAACTTATTCCCGTTTATTAAATCAATTGTATCAATAGTTGACTATTCCCGTTTATGCAAATATTTGTAATTTATTCCGGTTTATAAAGTCAACTGTATCAACATTAGACTTTTACTTTTTCCCATTTATAAAAATATTTATAATTTATTCCCTTTTATAAAATCAATTGTATCAACAATAGCTTTTTTTTCCAGTTATAAAAATACTTATAACTTATTCCAGCTTATAAATATAATTGTATCAACAATATTTTTTTTCTAATTTATTAAAATATTTGTAACTTATTTCCCTTTATTAATATAAGTGTATCAACAATAGTATTTTCCCTTTTATAAAATATTTGTAATTTATTTCCGTTTATAAAATAAGTTAACGGTAAACTTTTCTTCGTTTATAAAATATAAAATATTTGTAACTTATTCAAATTTATAAAATATTTGTAACTTATTTGAAAATATTTGTAACCTAATCATTAATTTAGAAATATTTGTATCAACAATAACTTTTCCTTTATAAAAATATTTGCATCAAAAATAGATCTTTTTCGTTTATAAAAATGTTTATATCCAAGATACATCTTTTCCCATATTTAAAAAGAATGTCGCTTTAAAAAAATTGAATCAACAATATACATTAAAAAATAAAGTAACACTTACTTTTAATTTATGATAAAATAATTTTTTAACTTCTAAACTATAAAAAATTTAGTTTAAATGCGTAATTTGGGCTGAAAAAAAGAAAAGAAGTTGCTACTAATTTATCAATATCTGTTCAAAGTAAAACGTATGCAAGAGCAAATAATTACATTTGATTATATTTATCAATAATACTGAAATGTTATCTTTTCACATTAAATTATTTTTGTATTAACTTATATTATGTATAAAAATAATTTTGTATATATATATAAACTATTAAATTGAATTTTTCCAACGATGCAAATGTACGGTGATAATGATATTCTAGTCTAATAAACATTACATTAGCATCACAATAGTTATGGTTCAAATAAGTGGTTATATGGAAAAATTTAAATTTCCTCAATAAATGAATAAAATATTTATTGTAGTAATAAGGGATATGTACAAATATCATAAAGTG
This sequence comes from Vicia villosa, assembly GCF_029867415.1. Taxonomy (NCBI): domain Eukaryota; kingdom Viridiplantae; phylum Streptophyta; class Magnoliopsida; order Fabales; family Fabaceae; genus Vicia; species Vicia villosa. Next base: position 108,558,800 of record NC_081182.1, on the reverse strand, counting down.
ATTGATTTATGCATAGAAAAAGTATAAAGTGATTGATTTATGCATAGAAAAGTATAACGTGGGAATTTTAATTTATTTTATAGTCATAAAATGGTTTTCAATTTAATAATAAAATTTTATAAAGTCTACCATAAATGTAATTTAACCATAATTATTGTAATTATTATTTAATTGCCTTTAATATATATAAAAATCAAAATACGAATAGAAATAAAAATTGGATCCCTGTCTTAGTTTTAAGTCTTTCCGTCTTCCCAATTAAATTGCTTTAAACAGCGAAAAATTAAATTTATATTGAAAAAAATTAAATTTATATTGAAAAGTGAGAAAGATAGCATTGATAGCTATAGGAATTTCTATTTTTTATTGTTTCAAATCATAATGAGTTAAGTTTTTTTTTTCTTGTATTATGTCATAATATTAGATATAATTTGTTTATCACATTGGTTTAAATAAATATTTTATAAGAAAAGTCATAACTAATTGAATGAATCAATTTTTATAGTACCAAAATTATCTTGGCAAATTTTTATCGTCCCGTGTTTTTTTTATCAAAAATAAAAATTTGTAATATTTTTTTGTATAACTAATTATATTTTATAAGAAAATAAGATTATTATTGTCGTTCAATTAAGTTTCCCTTTCTCATAAAATATTTTTTTCGTTTTTATAAATATCAAAAAATTATTTTTTTAAGTCAACAAAATATATATATTAAAAGATAAATTAATTATTGAAGGAGAGATCATAAAATAATCTATTATTGAAAGATATATCACATAAATTATTGCAAAACAAAATATTAAATTCAACGTTTTTTAAATTAACATTATCTCGATTATTTAAAATAATTTGAATTCAAAATTAAATCAATATTTTTATTTATTTATTAGATTTAAAATAAAAATGAATTATCTTAATTAGAAAGGTTTAGGTCAATTTTTACTTCCTGTATTCCGTTTTGAATCGAAATAGAACCTACTATTTATTTTGAATATATTGGAATGCATACAGTCAGCAAATAATAGCTATAATTTTTTTCGTAGAATGCAGAGAAATAGTAGGTTATTAGTTCCAATTATATAGACGTCAAAAAAAATTATCTATTTAAAATTAAAGATATTCTAGGATTTATACATAATTCATTAATATAACTATATAAATAAAAAAAAACAAATAATATAAGACTCAATACTGAAACGAAACATCCTTGTTAAATAAACATAAAATTAAATAAATAACTTTTTCAATGCCTATAATCAACAGAGTGTTAATGAGATATGCTGCAGTAACGAAACGATTGAAAAAAGTGAATTAAAAAAGGAGTAACAGATGAAGATGGCCTTGTCGGTGAAGTTGAAAATTTTGTTCGAGTTGGAAGTCTTTGTTGCAGAAAAGGATATTGCTTCAGCTTTTGGATTTGAAATGGTATATTATAGGGTTTCGGTATGAGATAAATATGAAGAGATTATATTGCAGACCGAAATAATCAAATATTGTTGTGAAGAAAGAGAAATATTTCTAAATATAATTCAAATATATTGATAATATACTGATAACTATCCAAAATCAAACAGTGGTAAAAATAATACCATTATCTTAATAATTATCTTAAAAACATAGGAACAGAAGAAAAAAATGAAGAAAAAAAATCATCAAAACGAAAACAATAACCAACAACATCAATGAACCACCTATCAATAGTGTGCTTATCACTATTTATGTAAATCTGTTCTCCTTTCTTAGAGGAGCTTCAAAGCTAATTTTTTTTCCAGATGCTATAGTTGCTGCATTTTTGTATTTTGTTTTAGGGAGACTTTGTTGCGATGGACAGATCCCAATCTATTAACACGAAACAAAAAACATAAATAAGATCTGAGGACTGAGGTGAAACCAATTGCATGGAAACAATTTTTTTTTGCAATGAAATAGGAATATTTTAAACGTGTAAAAGGATGAACAATGAAGAAGAACATATAAACAACAACATTAACACAAAACATCGTAACAAAAAATAGAAAACAAATGAAGTTATTAAGATCTGAGGTAAAATCTATTGTAGAAAAATAAAATCTCTTGGTGAGATTATACTTAGTGGTGTGCAAAAGAAAAAATTGGTGATATGATGTTCATTACCTAGAAAGACCATTCTTATAGTGGTGGTATCGGATGATGTTGGAAAACAAAAAGTTGAAATATTCACATGGGAAAGAGAAAGCATTCGTAGAAAATTGATATGAAGCATGCTTGGAACACAAAGGTTTTACTTTTTACGGTAAAAAATCTGTGATAATTCCCAATGCTGGGAATGATTAAGGTAAATGAATGGGTTTAAAAAAAACGTGAAAGAGTGTATGTGGGAAACCAATGGACCAATGAAAATTATTTAAAATCTTCAAATAATTAAATAAAATTTATTAAATAAATGAAATGCATTGGGCAACATAAAACGTGTTGCAAGTTTTTTCATATTCCAATAAAAAAAATTTAATTAATTAGGGTGCTCATTGCTCAAATACAAAACAAATCACGTTAGTATCTTTAATCATTATTTTTTGTAATTCTCAATGCATGCAATGTGGAATAATGTGGAATAATAAAAAAAGGAAAAGTGAAGAGTGGGAAAAATTAATCGTGCAGTTTTTTGTAGTGATGTCATGTCAGCAAAATTAAGATTACAATCAACCATATTGCAGTATTTAACAAATAAACTAATTTGCCCTTAATTATTAAATTAGTTTAAGTTAAACTCAATTAAGATATACGTGGAATTTCCAGGTACTTTAAATTTTATATATTGTTAATAGATTTCTTTCATTCATAGTATTTTGTTTTCTTTATTTAAACAAAAAATATAGTTACCGCTACCTATGGTCTTGTAACATACTGCCTATTTTAATGCATTGTGCCGGATTGATGCAGACATTATTCACTATATGTGAACCGTGTGGCATGCAACATCCAAAAGTTCTAAATTATATACAATGGCAAAGTTTGAAAGATGCTCGGCGTGTGACGAGTGAAGATACTCTAATGGCCCCAACATTGTTGGCCCTTGACAGAACCGTGTAGGGATGCCTCTCTTTTGTTTGTTAGCGGATTGTTTAATCGTGATGCCCACGGTTTAGTTGGGATGGGGAAGAGGTTAGGATGTAGGACTTGGGTGGGTTGTTTACCTTGTGTGGACTCTAGTATCGGTGTTCTTTCTGTTTCAAACCAGATGCCTGGTGCTTTTTAATGGAACCATATTTTCGTCAAAAAAAGAATGGTAAAATTTACTTTGATATGTAACATTCATGAATTCAAGGCCACCCTATGTTGAAATTTGAAATTCTCATTACTCCTGCTATTTTAGACATAATACATAGTATAAGAGTCTCACAAAAAAACCACAATCCAACATTAAGCATACAAATAAATATTTATACTGCTCTTAACATATGTAGTAAGTAGTACTCAAGCCAAACACATTTTCATTGCATTTCTCCGTTAAACGTCCTTCTCCTTATCACCTGTCTTTGGAACTTTGATGAAAATATTTCTCAGAAGTTCAATGTAAAGTGGAAGTTGTGATACTGCATACAAAGTCAAAGGGAAGCACGTGACTGAATAAATCAGAAACACAATGTGTTTGAACTTGTCGTCAATCAAAAAGAAATGAGTAGAACAGAAAGCAACAAACAATGCAACCATCGACAAGAAAAGAGAACTCAATCCTAAAAGAAGCTTCCTTGGCAAATCAACTCTGAAATCTTTGGCTTCTTTTTTAGAGGTGATTATAGCAAGGAACATTATGAGTGCAGCGACAGAGAAACAAAGACCAATTAGTGAAGACATGGCAAATGTATCAAATGCAGGCTTTCCTTTCAATGTTGGCTCGCCTGTATCACTTTTGTTGCCGCCCGGCACTGTGCTTGACGTAGCAAAGGCAACGCCGGCCAGGAGTACTGCTACTACAGAACAAGACTCAGAAATATCTTTGAACCATGCATTACCATATTCTTCCAGCGTTGCATGTGTTTTCTTGAATATTTCTCCTGCTGTTTTGTTCTTTTTGTTTGTTCTAACTGTGAAATGTTCTGGCACTAGTCCATTAGTGTACTGCTTCATGATACAAAAGTTGTTAGAATATTATATTATATTAAATTAAGTAGAAAAGTTTTATCAATGAAAAACATTTTGATTTTAAAAATAGGACTCGTTAAATAAGCTTCTAAATAAGTTCTTCATAAGTTAATCCAAACCAAACACAATATGACCCTATTTGAACAAATAGTTTTAATTCAGAGTTTATAGGATAAACATTAATTTTTTAAGTGCTTATATTAAGCTAGTTATAACCTATATTTTCATAATGCATCACGGATTATGAAAAACATTTATAAACTCTCCAAACAACACCACAAGTGCTTGTGTCAAAAAATAAGCTCAAATAAGTCGTTTCAAACTAACTTGGAGTTGAACTTATGTCTATAAAAATATAAATACCTCAAACCATTTGATATTCCACATCATTTTAAAGGCAGATCCAGAAATGTAACCATCTTGATTATAGTCATCATACATTGTAGCTGCTAAATGTAACACAGTGTTCTCTTCCTTGTCCACACCTTGGATTAAGTTATCAAATATTGCCTCTGTTTTACCCTCTTTAAACCGTTTTCTTAATGCCTCAACAACATTGGTTCTTCTGTTCTCAACTGCTAGAAGTAATACATTTTTATTTTCCAAGTTAACATCGTATATTGAACTTGGTATTTTTGTTATAAGCTCATTCACTATTTCAACTATGCCATTTTTTGCTGCTGTCAAAATTGCTGTCTCACTTTCCAGTTTCTTATAAACTGCTTTTCCACGTTCCGCTCTTGTCAAAAACTCTGTCTCCCCTATATTATATAAATAATAACAAAACATTAAAATTAAAAAATAATTTGTTTCAAAAAATTTAATATCTACACAACAACATAAATAAATTACACTTAAAAAGTATCAATAAATCTTACACTTAAAAAGTATCAATAAATCATGAAATCATGAATGAATATTAATATTTTTCTCTCCAATATCATTAAAAAAATGACTTCTAATTCAAGTTTCATCAAGAAAAAGACTAATAATTTCAAAACTATCAACTCCATCAAATAGATCTCATTCATCTCCACCAATATGCTACATTTTGTTGCTCCTTTGTTATAGACCTTACTCTTTCTCTGAGTAAAAAAAGCTCAAATTATATCATCCGAAAATTTTTAAAAAGTTTGGTATGTGGTACCAAATATGTACCGGTTGATGTAGCAACTTAAAAAAAAAAAAAATTGGTACTCCTTCGGTGCGTATCGGGTGAGTACCGTACGCGTACTGTTTCCGGGTATGTACCCGGTACCGGTACTTCACCAAATATGGAGTACCCCTGCTTCAAAGTAATAGAAAATATGATGAGTCCTGTTTTTCACTACACTTCCACTAGTGGATGTTAGGCTTTAATTTCATAGAATAAGAAAAGTCATGTTTTGCATTAAACTTCCACTAGTGGAGGTTGGGCTTTAAACTAATAGAATAAGGATGGTCATCCTTAAATGTAGAATTTGAATGATCAAACTTTTCTTGTATAAATAGAGCACCATGATCCATTTCAAAATCAATCAAAAACAGATTCACATTATATAAATTTCTGAATCTATTTTGGTATTCAGAGCTTTTTTCGCCACCACCGTGGCTTCATAGATCCTATCTTTCCGTCTTCCGCTACAAACTTGTTGTGTTTCTCTAATGGCGAGTCCGTCATCACCGACGCTCTCATCTACGGCATCGAGTATTCCTTTTGCTACTTTCAACTACAAATTTACAGAAAAACTAGATGATAAGAATTATCTAGTGTGGCTGCAGCAGGTTGAACCGGTGCTCCAAGCGCACCGTCTTCATCATTATTGTGTTGCTCCGCGAATTCCTGAGCAGTACTTATCCGAAGCAGATCGTCTTGCTGGTAACGTGAATCCTGCATTCACTGCGTGGGAAGTGCAAGATCAATTGCTCCTCTCGTGGCTTCAATCATCACTTTCCACTTCGCTTCTCCCTAGCGTCATTGGCTGCCGGCATACGTGGCAGCTTTGGGATCGGATTCACAAGAATTTTCATTCTAAAGTCAAGGCACAAGCACGGCAGCTGAGAACTGAGTTGCGGACACTCAAGAAAGGTACAAATAGTGTTACTGAATTTCTTGACAAAATCAAGGCAATCTCCGATTCTCTAATGTCAATCGGTGAAACAGTTTATACGACTGAGCAATTGGATGTTATTCTTGAAGGACTACCTTCAGAATATGAATATTTAGTTACGCTCATTAACAGTAAGGTTGATTGGTTTGATTTTGATGAGATCAAACCATTATTACTTGCGCATGAACAACGAGTCATCAAACAGAAAATTGTTGAAGAAGTTGCTTCGTTGAATGTAACTCAAGTAGCAACTTCAAGCAACCAGAATGTCATTCCTCAAGCAAACTACACTGCTGCCACTCAGTCAAATGACAGCTCTAAATCTGAAAATGCCAATTCTGGTCGTAATTTTTATGGTGGTCGTGGTGGCCGAGGCAGCGGTCGTTTCGGTCGTGGTCGTGGCCGTGGCTTTGGCCGTGGGAATATTTAGTGCCAAGTCTGCTACAGGTATGGTCATGATGCATCCATTTGTTACCATCGCTTCAATACTCAATACGCTCCACAAGGTCAGTATCCCGTTGCTCCTGCTTATGGTAACTATGGTCAGTATCCCGCTGCTCCTGCTTATGGTAACTATGGAAATATGAGACCTGCTACTGCTGTCAATTACACTACTAATGCTACATCTCAACTACAACAACCAGCTGCTTGGACCATGCCTGTGCCTTTAGGTCCTCCTGCCTTGGTTCCTCAGGCTATGTTTACCAATGCTACTAATCCTGCTGCGCCCATTCCTTTCTTTGATACAGGTGCCACAAACAATGTGAGTTCTCAGCCAGCACCTAACAATACTGGAGTGCCTCCCCCTCCTCACCTAGAAAACGTTTTTCTAGGAAATGGCCAAGGTTTGCGTGTTCATTCCATTAGCTCTAAGTCCTTTCCATCTCCCATTAATCCTAAAATTCAACTGCATCTCAAAGATATTCTACATGTTCCTTCAATCACTAAAGATCTAATTAGTGTTCACAAATTTGCTTATGATAATAATTGTTATTTTCAAATTCACCCATTTCACTATGTTGTGAAATCACAGGCTGACAATGCTCCTCTCCTTCAAGGTCCCGTAGCTACCAGTGGCCTATATCCTCTAGATAATTCCAGTTTCAAGTCTGTTTCATCTTTGAATAATGTTTCCCCTTCCCAAGTGAACTACACTGTATCACCTCACACACTTTGGCATAATCGACTAGGACATCCTAGTTCTGTTACTCTAAATTCTGTTTTGAAGATGTGTAATCTCACTACTATTCCACGAAATAATATTGACTTTTGTGTTGCTTGTTGCATGGGAAAGTCTCACAGGTTACCTTCCCAAGCTTCTAACACTGTTTATACTGAGCCTCTTCAACTTGTATATTGTGATTTGTGGGGTCCAGCACCAATGTTGTCTTCTATGGGGTATAAGTACTATGTGTCCTTTATTGATGCCTTCAGTCGTCATACATGGATATACTTTCTAAAAACAAAGGATGAAACATTGTCTAAATTTAAGGAATTTAAGAATCTAGTTGAGCTTCAATTAAACACTAAGCTAAAGGCCATACAAACAGATTGGGGGGGGTGAGTTTAGACCTTTCAAACAGTTCCTAGCTGATCTAGGCATTGTCCACCGACTTATTTGCCCTCACACTCACCATCAGAATGGGGTTGTTGAAAGAAAACATAGAGATATTGTTGAGAAAGGTTTGTCCTTGTTGTCTCAAGCTTCTCTTCCCTATCATTTTTGGGATCATGCATTCCATACTGCAGTTTATCTAATTAACAGGTTGCCTGCCTCACACACTAATCTGATCCCTGTCCAAGTTTTGTTTAAAACACCGCCAAACTACGCTTTCCTCAAAGTATTTGGTTGTGCCTGTTTTCCATTACTTAGACCCTACAACAATAATAAACTGCATTTCAGGTCCTCGGAGTGTACTTTTCTTGGCTATTCACCATCGCATAAAGGCTACAAATGTCTTGATGCATCTGGAAGGTTATTCATCTCTAAAGATGTGTTATTCAATGAGTATGTATTTCCCTTTAATTATCTTAAACTACCTTTACCGTCCAACCCTGTACCCTCCTCCACACCCTCCACCTCTCCTCTTGGAGTCGTGTCTCCTGTTCCTATATCATCTATCCCACCCACTAGCCCAAACACAATCCCAGCTACCACGCCTCAAATATACTCACCTGTTTCATCCCACCAGAGCCCTGTTCACCTCACTAATAGCCACAACTCCACCTCTCTTCCATCTACAGCCTCCAGCACCATTGATCCCAATTCTCCTACCCCAGCTACCACACCTCAACTATACTCCCCTGTTCCATCTCACCAGAGCCCTATTCACATCACTACTAGTCACAGCTCCACCTCTCTACCATCTACAGCCTCTAGCACAATTGATCCTAATTCCCCTACCCTAAGCCCCTCACCACCCGCTACTATTAATCACCATCCTATGATGACCCGTTCCAAAACTGGAAATCCTAGACCCCGTCAGTTTCCTACCCTTCTTTTAACCACTGTAGAACCTACCACTGTGAAACAAGCCCTTACCTCACCTCAATGGACTCAAGCAATGGAAACTGAATATAATGCTCTTATGAGAAACAACACTTGGACTCTAACTTCTCTACCCACTGGACAAATACAAGGCAAGACTTGTAGCTAAGGGTTACCTTCAAAAGTATGGGTGTGATTACACAGAAACCTTCTCTCCAGTTGTCAAGCCCGTCACTGTTAGAATTATTCTAACCATTGCCCTCACAAACAGTTGGCCTCTCAAGCAAGTTGATGTAAATAATGCTTTTCTTAATGGCTATCTTGATGAGGATGTATACATGACTCAACCTCCTGGTTTTGTCTCCAGTGATGCCTCTCTGGTTTGTAAACTTAACAAAGCAATTTATGGGTTAAAACAAGCCCCAAGGACATGGTATGATCGACTCACAAAAACATTAATTAGTTTTGGTTTCCAACAATGCAAGTGTGATCCTTCTTTGCTCATATTCAACAACAAAGGTTGTTGCATCTACATGCTTATCTATGTCGATGATATTATCCTCACTGGTTCCTCACCTATTATGATTCAACAACTCATTACCAAACTAGACAGTGTTTTCTCTCTCAAACAACTGGGTGATCTAGACTATTTTCTTGGAATTGAGGTTAAGCGCACTTTCAATGGTAATTTACTGTTGTCTCAAGGAAATTATGTGAGAGATCTCCTGCAGAGAGCAGAGATGGATGGTTGCAAAAGTATTACTACACCTCTCCCAGCTGCACTTAAACTCTCTAAAGCTGGTACTGATTTCTTTGAAGATCCAGCACTTTACAGGAGCATTGTAGGTGCTCTACAATATGTTACCATTACCAGACCAGAGCTCGGTTACTCTGTGAATAAGGTGTGTCAATTTATGTCTCAACCTCTGGTTTCTCATTGGTCTGCCGTAAAGAGAATCTTAAGGTATCTTAAAGGTACAAGTGATTATGGATTGGTGTTCAAACCAGCTAGTTCTGTTGCTCCTATTCATCTCAGGGCCTACTGTGATGTTGATTGGGCATCAGATATGGATGACAGACGCTCAACTTCTGGTGCTTGTGTATTTTTGGGACCTAACCTCATCTCTTGGTGGTCTAAAAAGCAAACTCTTGTTGCCAAGTCTTCTGTTGAAGCAGAATATCGCAGCCTTGCTCTTGCTGCCTCTGAAATTCTTTGGGTTCATTCGTTGCTTCACGAATTGTGTTTGCCTATTCCTACTCCTGTCATCTATTGTGATAATCAAAGTACAGTTGCTCTTAGCCACAATCCGGTGTTGCATTCAAGGACAAAGCATATGGAGTTAGACATATTCTTTGTCAGGGAAAAAGTACTCAACAAATCGCTATTAGTTGAACATGTTCCTGCACAGTTTCAAATTGCAGATATTCTCACAAAATCTTTGGCTCGTCCTCAATTTTGTTTCCTTCGAGACAAACTCAGAGTGTCAAACACCACTGAGTTTGTGGGGGGAGTAATAGAGAATATGATGAGTCCTGTTTTTCACTACACTTCCACTAGTGGATGTTAGGCTTTAATATCATAGAATAAGAAAAGTCATGTTTTGCATTAAACTTCCACTAGTGGAGGTTGGGCTTTAAACTAATAGAATAAGGATGGTCATCCTTAAATGTAGAATTTGAATGATCAAACTTTTCTTGTATAAATAGAGCACCATGCTCCATTTCAAAATCAATCAAAAACAGATTCACATTATATAAATTTCTGAATCTATTACAAAGTGTCTCCCTTTCTGGTGTATTAAAAATTCTTGTCAAAAACGCTGTTTCATTAGTTATTTTCAGTAATATCTTAAAACCCACTTGGTTTAATGCAGATTTAACTTACCTGGGCTATTCTCGCAAGCAGATTTAACATATTGTACTTGTTTGGTGCCGATTGGCGAATACGATTGATAAGGCGACTCCATAAATCTGTTCAATAGTTGACCACTCCATTTGTGTTTTTGCTTCATCTTTTTAATTTCTTCAACCCCTTTTAAGAAATTTTTAACACATAATCCATAGAACAATAAAACAAACATTGAATATTCATATAATCAACTAAGATGAGACATTTAATTACCTATTCCTAAAACACCAAGGATGTAGCTGAATGCTAACTTCATAAACAAAAGACATGTAGCATAGTATTCTCGAAGAATTTTGGGTTTGGGTTTCTCTCCCATATCTTTAGATCCTGCAATTCAATAACCGTTTCATTTTTGGGTTACGTGCTTACTATACTACTGTAAGATGTAATTCACACATACCATATTCAGCAGTACAATTAGTTTGTTTCGTCAGCACTCCCTTCAGTTTCTCTTTACATTTTTGAAAAAAGAGATAACACGTGTCATAGTTCGCTGGACAATTGTTGGGGGAGCTTGACTTATCTTGTTTCATGCCATAATATTCCATAGCGTCTTCCACATTTAGGGTTCCCACGGGTATACCTTGTAATGCATAAATGTATTAAAACAACGAATAATGGATATTAATGTACACAATATTGATATATTGCACACTTACAATGGTACAGAATCCACTTCCACCATATCATCTTGCATCCACTTTTGAATGCTGAGGGCCTAGTAGCAAGAAGTTTGAGAGGGCTAAATCCTTCTTCGTTCGGAATGACAGTAAGAAACGAATAGTTATTGATTATTATAAGCGCCAAATCTGTTGCATTATACACAAATATTAGTATTCTAGATACTGTTTTTCTAACGCTCTAGATTCACATGCAGATTTAGATTCTCATGAATGGATGCAAAATCCAATATAAGAAGAAGCAAACATGCAAATTAAGTATAAAAATTAATTACCGAAAACTTCTCTCCTGATGGCACAGTGAAGAATACTATCTCCATTGCATCTAATAAATTTATAATAATTATAAGGATTATGATAATCATACAATTTGAAAAGATAAACAAAAGTTTGTTTTTGGCAAGACAATGCAGCAAGAAATAAAGGAGTCTCTCCATCGTTGTTATAGATATCAATCAAATGCTTCCTTTCACCATTTTCTCCTATAATACATTTGCATATATCTTTGAATCCTCTTGATGCTGCAAGGTGCAATGGAGTGTCCCCCTTTTCATTCACACATTCAAGGGCCTCCTCAATTTCGTGACTTATGATTGAAGCAACAAGATTTCTAACAGATTCTTCATTGTCCTCATTTACTGCCACATGTAGTGCTGTTCCTCTACTTTTGTTGATTTTTATTGTGCTGAATTTTGGATCTGAATTGTATAGATTCTCAACTTCTTTCCAATTTCCTTCTATTGTATACCGTCGTAGCGTGTCCGCTAGATACACACATTTCATAGAGTTAATAATTGGTTGCAATCTAATTTACTACTGGAAATAAAATTGCCAATGAAATTAGAGGTTTACCTTCGATGTTACCTTCCGAATCCGATAAGTATAATGTGTCATAAATATAGTCTAGCATATCAATATAGTTGCGCATTTCAATAATGTTGAATTGAAGAGTGAAAGAACAATGTGAGTTGAGGAAGAGAAGTTTAACTCTTATGTTATATATATATATATATATATATATATATATATATATATATATATATATATATATATATATATATATATATATATATATATATATATATATATATATATAGGGAGCATATCAAGTGAGAGCATTTTAAAATGAGAGATGAGAGGAATAAATATGAACCATTCGATTCATCAAGAGAAAGAAAGTAATAGCCACATTAATGCATTAACCTTCTCTCTCTTGATGAATCCAATAATTGATATTTATTCCTCTCATCTCTCATTTTAAAATGCTTTCACTTGATATGCTCCCTATATATATATATATATATATATATATATATATATATATATATATATATATATATATATATATATATATATATATATATATATATATATATATATTCCAATGCATGCAGCTTGTAGTTCTTGTTATAAGTGAATTTGAAGGATAAGAGAAAAAGAAAAGATATTATTCCATAAAATATAGAAGAACCGAACTAGTAAAGTAAAAGAAAAAGAAAAATATAGATTCTAAAGGAAAGTTTGTTTCTAAAATCTACAAGTTAAGAATATATAGTATTATGATTGCTACAATTCAATAAACATCATGAATATATACAACAAATTTTTACCTTACTTCCAATTTAAGTAAGTAAAAGAAGGTTATTTTATGCTTTTTAACTTTAGCCTAAGATAAGATTCTTGTTAAAACATTTCTATATCATCTTGTTTTACGTGGTTTTGGAAGAGTTTTTTTTGTTTTTTTTTTTAATTTAATGAAAAAAGTTTAATCGTTACATTTGTAATTACTTTAAGTTTTTGTTTTCATGGCAGGTTTTTTTATTTATTATCAAAACCAATATTTTTATCATATGTTTAGATCAGCTAATTGAATTTTATTTTAATGAATTGAATGAGTTTTTGTTATTTATAGAGATTTTCGAACTTTCAGAGTAAAACGGTTGCACTGTCATATCTACTAAGTGCGTTTTATCAATTACATTTTGCGGTGCCATGAAGGGTACTGCCTGTTTTTATTCTAGGAAGTGTCACTAGGAATTTCAGCCTCATGGACTTTCGTTACTTTGTTAATTTGTATTATTTTCTTCCATGTCTGTGTCCAAGTTTTCTTTATTCTTGTTGGTAGAAAATTTATTTAAATCAAATGAAAATTAAATGGATCGAAGTTAGAATTGTTAATGAACCACTGTTTTATAAGTATTTCAAACATTTTTAAATGATTAGAGTTAGAACACATACGAAGATAATTCAACTTTTGTCGATGCAAGGATACAAATTAGTTTAAATTTATTCAACGTTGTGTTTTAACTATTTTATTTATTTTTTTAATCAAAAAATTATATTAAACGGAGAATTAAGGGTTCTCCAACCCAATTACAAAGGAGGAGCGGGAAAATATTAAAATTTATATAAGTTACTATAATTATTAAAGAAAATATTATAAGAAATATAATTTAATGGAAATACACCGATAATATAAAACAGTTTTACACCGTCAGTAAAATTATAACCGTTAATTTTTATAAACATTTGAATTTTTCTTTAAATCACAATAAAAGTATTTCTTTTCACACCGTGCACTACCTTTAAGCTCTAAGAATTATTGTTTAGAAGAAACATTTATGCATAGTTTAAATATAATAACGAGCTATCTTTACTTTTTATATAGAAAAGCTTTTTAAAACTATTTAGACCATACAAATATTTAAAAAAAATTGGTAAGTTAATCATATAGTTATGGTGGAATGCATTTTAAAATATAATTATTTAATTATATTTAATATTAATGTATGGAGATTATAAGATTTTTCTTTTATCATAATATATACCATTTAATTTTTTTGTTGTTGGAGTCAAAGCATTACTTTCTTATTTATCCAAAAAACAATAAGTACATCCGAAGATCTAGGCTCTGTTTGGTAAGACATGTATTCGAGCTTATAACTTATGTCTTATGTCTTATAAGCTCATATGATAATTTAGACTCGTTTGGTAACGGTCTTTTCATCACGAGCTTATAGCTTATTTTACTAGCTTATAGCTTATTTTCCAGACGCTATTTCAAATAGCGTTTTAGCTTATGTCTTATAGCTTATTATTTTTTCTTCCTTTTTTATCCTTATTATTTTAATTAAAATCAATTTTTAACCTTATAATTTATTTTAATTTAAAATCAAATAATTATATATTAACTATCTTTTGTCATTTTACATTTATAAGTTGATTGAACCGCTAATTTTATCAAACACTTCAATTAGCTTATAAGCTATCAGTCTCAACCATCCGCTATAAGCTATAAGTCATCAGCCATCAGTCATAAGCTATAAGCTATCAGCTAGCTTATCAGTCAACCGCTATTTTTACCAAACATACCCTAAGTCATATCTCACTATGACAACTAATTAGCTAGCTATTACATGGGATTTAAGTTTGTTGTTCAAACTACATCTAGCTATGATATTGTTTGTAATCACCTCTTTCAATATGGGGTTCAAGTTCTTTTGAGCAAAGATGATCCCATTTCTACCTCTCCAGACCTTATATATAGTTTCGGTCACAGCAATCTTCAACATATGTCTCCGCCACCCTTTTTTATTAGTTTCCTTAATGTTCCATTGTTCCTCTTCTTTCCATCCCATGGGTGTCCTATGGATTTTGAGCCATTCAAGCACATCTTTTCAAATTTGTTGAGCTTTTTGACATTCAAAGAAGAGATGTTCCAACGACTCATTTTTATCACAAAAGGCACATCTTCCATCCGTGGGTATACCAAAACGATTCAAACGGTCTTTCATTGGCAGTATTTCTTTAAGAGTCATCCATACAGTGAATTGGGCTTTTGGTCTAGCATAGTTTGTATACATGATCTTCCTCCACTCCACTTTTTCTCTCTCTCCAAGAAGGTCTTTATACATGCTCCTTGTATTATATTTTCCATCTTGAATAGCCTCATTCCAATATCTATTGGTTTTCAATTTGATCTCTTATCTTCATTATTTTCTTCAATATCCAAGAGCTATTATATTTTACATGCCATTCCATGATGTCCTCTCCTTTGAAATAGTATGTGTCCATCCATCGGATCCAAAGTTTGTCCGCTTTGGCTTGGATGTTCCACAACAATTTAGCAATTATAGCTTTAATTTGTTCTAAATCTGTAACGCAATCAAATTCAATCCACCAACATTTTTGGGTTCACAAACATTTTGCCAGGCAATTGGGGCTTTTTTACTCACTTCTTCTGAACCACTCCACAAGTAACTCCTACAAACCGCTTCTATTTGTTTTATTACTTTTTGAGGCAATGGAAAACTTGCATCCAATACGCTGTTACGGCGAAAAACACACTCTGAATCAATTGGCAGCACCCTGCATAATTCACCAGTTTTGCTGTCCAGTGTTTGATTTTTTCCACTATCCGATTCACAAGGGGTTGACATTGTTGTATTGTCACTTTCCTACTTGATAGCGGCACACCAAGCTACTTGAAAGGAAGTTTTCCTTCTGAGAAACCAGTGGCAGCAAGAATCTCCTATTTCACTTCTGGTTTGACACCCCCGAAATAGAGCTTGCACTTAGCCGGATGCGCTTTCAAACCGGTTGCCTTTGAGAAATTTTGGAACACCTACATCAGAATTCTAACAGACATGACATCTCCTCTTGTAAATAACATTAAGTCATCAGCAAAACTAATATTAACAATTTGCAGTTTTTTGCATCGCGGGTGATAATTGAAATCAGGAACACGATGCAAACTCTTCAGGCAGCGATGTAGATACTCCATAATGAGAACAAATAGCATTGGTGATATAGGATCGCCTTGTCGTAGTCCTCGTTTGGCTTTCAGCAGGTCCGTAACTTTCCCATTAATGGAATAACGATAAGACATAGTTGTTACGCAAACCATAATCCAATTTATAAATCTCACTGGGAAATTAAGTTCACGCATAATTGTTTCTAAATCCGTCCATTCCTTCGTATCATACGCCTTCTGGATATCCATTTGTATCGCACATCTTGGTGATATATGTTTTCTATTGTAGCCCCGCAAAAGCTCATGCGTCATCAATATATTATCATGAATCACCTTCCCGGGAAGAAATGTCGACTGACTATCATCCACTACTTCATTGATCACTCAACTAAGTATTCTCGTAAGGATTTTTGAAATGATTTTGTAAATTGTTGTACAACAGGAAATCAGGCGCATTTCTTTCATGGTTTTTGCATCCGGTGTTTTCGGGATCAATGTCACCAAAGCACAATTGACTGCAGCATAAATTTTGTTTTTCTCAATGAAATCCTTCAAAACCTTCATCAGATCATCCTTAGTAATTCTCCGAGTAGCTTTAAAAAATTTAGCATTGAAGCCACCCATTCCCGGTGCTTTTGTGTCTCCAATACTCTTCAAGGCTTGCCATACCTTTGTCTCAGTGATAGGATGTATTAGGTCCTGGTGGAACCTCTCATGAAGTTGTGGGCCAATTAAGTCACCATAGAAATTCAACACTGCCTTCTCCATTTCTTTGAATTCAGTCATTGTGTCACCATTACTATCTACAATTTTGTGTATACCATTTTGTTTGTTCCTACCTTTGACCACCGCATGAAAATATGCTTTGTTTCCGTCGCCGAGCTGTAACCAAGTTACTTTTTCCTTCTGCATCAGCAAGCTTTCTTCTTCATCAATCGCTCGCAATACCATTTCAGTCCAGTTTTTAACTTCTTGAATCAAGTTTCGGTTGAGGCAATCATATGCTAGTTTCTATTGGGCAGTCATGAAGTTTGTGCAATACTCCTCGATTCTCTTGGCTCCGGAAGACACCTGTCTGTTCAAACCTCTAAGGATAGGTTGCAGTTGCTTCAATTTTCTGCACAATATGTACATAGGCTTACCTGTCTCCTCAGTTTTCCAATTTCTTTGCACTACAGCCAGAAATGCAGGTTTCTCAACCACAATGTTTAGAAATTTGAATCGCGGTTATTGCTATGAGTGAATTCAATTTTTTCTCCTTGTATCTTTACTCTGAGGGGATTATGATCTGAGATGTGAGCATTCAAAATTTCAACAACACACTCCTCAAAAGTTGTATACCATTCTTTGTTGCAAATCATCCGATCGATTCGAGAGTAAATGACTCCATTCACATGTTTGTTTGTCCATGTAAAGTGAGGT
Source organism: Vicia villosa (assembly GCF_029867415.1). NCBI lineage: Eukaryota > Viridiplantae > Streptophyta > Magnoliopsida > Fabales > Fabaceae > Vicia > Vicia villosa. The sequence goes on along the minus strand of NC_081182.1, from coordinate 108,541,333 downwards.
CCAAGAGTGTCATGTTCAAACAGACTAGCTGTGTTCATCATCTCTTCAAGATCTTCATATTCATTTTTTTGCACCATCTTCCCTCCAATTCTATCTTCCGTCGTGCGTACATTATTGTAATCACCTATCACCATCCATGGCTCCTTTATATTATCTGCTAATTTCATAATGTCTTTCCACAGTTTCCTGCGGTTTAGTAATTGGTTTTAGGCATAAACCACAGTCATCCAACAGACTTGTTGCCCTGATTTATTTTGGATTTCACAATACAGAAATTGATCTGAACACATATGTTTGATCAGTTCCATGCTATCCTTCTTCCACAAAACCCAAATCCTTCCATTTAGGTGTTCCTCATAATTATCACACCAGTTCCAAATACTACCAAAAACTTGTCTCACCCTAGATGCATTATTTCTTTTAACACGAGTCTCCAATAAAGCCACACAAGACACATTCAAGGCTTTGAGATGGGCTGCAATCTCAATGTGTCTTGCCCTTTTATTTAAGCCCCTAATGTTCCAAGCAAGTATCATGGGGGGAGATATTCCTCCACATTTCCCAGAATTTCAAATCCATTTTGACATCCAACACTAATGCCCTTCAAGTTGACATCAGTGGAACTTCCTCTGCCTTTAATCCTGCTAGTTGTGTCAATCTATATCCAGTCAGGTTGTTCTACTTCACTTTCCTAATTAGGCTCTTTATTCTCTTCTGGTTTCTCCTGCAGTTGCACTTGATTAGCTTTCACTGCCCATCGTTTTGGTGGATTTGCTACTTTTTGTTTCATTGCACAATCATGTCCAACTTAGTTGCATTCTAGACAAAACCTTGGCCTCCATTCATACTCAACTGGTTGAGTGAATTTCTTGTCATGGGGATCTTTAATTGTGATGTGTTCCTTCAGTTTCATAGTGATATCAACCTCAATGAGAACTCGCGCATAGGACACTCGCAATTTCTTCGCGGTACATTCATCCGTCATCATAGGTTTACCAATACCGCTTGCTATTTTCCCAAGGTTGCGTTCTCCCCAGTAAATAAAAGGGAGCTGATGGAAAATAACCCAAATTGGCATCACTCTAATGGCATCTTCCTTAAACGTGAAATCCGATTTCCATTCTTGCAAGAACATCGGTTTACGGTAGATTGTGTAAGGACCTCTCATTAGAATTGCCTCCTTATCTTCCTGCGATTTCAACCTAATGATGAAGAATCCTTCCTCATTATAGTATAATTCTGGTAGTGACACAAAGTTCCACGCGTTCATCATGAACTTCTTCACGGCGGTCATCGTTAGCTCCCCTTCCAAAACATACATAATTAAGGAGTTCTCCCAAAATTTCAATTCCGATTGTATATCCTGTTCTTCAATAGTAACCTCAATTTCTCCATCTACGACCGTTGGAGCTGTGTATGCAATTTCAAGTCCATTTGTATTTAAACGATTACCTCGTATAATTTCTACCCATGGTTGATTTTGTGCTTGTGGTATATCCTCTTCAGTCTCTGCTGCCTTCTCTTCTTCAACCGTTTCTAATTTTGCTGTGCTCGTGCCTTCTAGCTGAGTACCGAAGCTCCTTGGTTCAGATTGTGGTGTAAAAACTCTTACACTCACCGGTGGTGTGTGCGCCACCTCCTGTTTCCTCGGTCGGCCGCACATTCTTCCCATTGCCCCCAAATCGCCTCTCTGCTAGGTTTCCAATTCCTTTATCTTAAGATATACTACCTCCGTTCCTTTATATAAGAGACAACTCATTTTTTAGGTTCATTAAATAATCAATGTATTTGGACAATTTACAGACTAGATACATTAATTATTTAATGAATCTAAAAAGTGAATTGTCTCTTACATAAAGGAACGGAGGTAGTACCATTTAAATTTTTAATCGTTCAATTATTATATTAGTCACAATAAAATTAATTAGCATTGGATGAAAAATATCAATAGTTCAATAAAAATAATTATTTTAATTTTATAGATCAAAATACATGTAAAAATTGTGAGTTAAATTCATATTCTTGAAAAGAATGTTTTACAATACACGTTGACATATAATAATTCCAAAATATATTCCTCCTGCACAAAAGACAAAGTCTAAAATCATGAGAACTATGAGAGCACATATCAAATAATATGATCGGAAAATATAAAGATAATAAACTTTCTACCATTGAGAGTCAGTACAAAAAAATTGACTTTCCGTGACACTCAAAAGTTGTCACTAAAAGTCAATAATCTGTAGCTAAATGTTTGCAAAACTTTTAGTGACACCCATCTTTGGCGTCAACTTTAAGGGGGTGTAGTGTGACGCTAAATTGGATGTCAAGTTACAGACAAAATTTTACCTACAGCTATGTGACTGTCACAATAGGTTATCCTAATATTATAATTAATAAAACTTATACCTACGACTTTTTAGGTGTCACTAAAACATATATAAATTTAATTTTTTTTAAATATAAATTTTCTTTTTGCTGCCACTAAAACTTCAATGAACAAAATTTTTATTATATGAAAATATAATAAATTTATAATTTTACATTGACAAATATTACTAATATTAAAATTAAATGACTGATTATTTTAAAATACATTAAGAACCATAACAAAGTTAAATCACTAAAATTAAAAAATTATCCCATTTTATATTAAATTTAAATATTTCAACATAGAAAGTTTCATTCAATATACTAAGAATTTTACAAAAGAAATCAAATATATGAATCTTACAAAAGAAATCACATATATATGTATTTTAACATTCTTATATCTTCACTTTCATATATCTACCTCACTTGCACCCTCCATAAAATCAACCACTAGAGTGTTATATAAGTCCTCTCTTACATAAATGCCTGAAAAACAGGACATCAAAATGTCATTATAAAAGAGTGAAAATGTATTCATATAAATGCGGACATCAAAATGTCATTATAAAAGAGTGAAAATGTATTCATATAAATGCAGTGTTTTCATAAATTATTAAACTATATAAAGATTGAACCATCAGTAAAAATAGTAAGCACTTACGGAGTCAATATCTCCCCACGGAAAGGAGAACCATCAGTGACAAGAGTGTATACCAAGGTTCCAAGCATGACAACACCCAAAACGCTGAAAAGGATTCTTAGAGTTGCAACAACAGAACACTTTGTTTTTGGTTCTGTGCCACTACTGTATAGAAAACATCACATTACATTAGAACCGATTATGAAAATCATAACATTAAAAATCATATGGAAAACTAAAATACTAAAACATGAAATTGAATTCTTATAATATAATCCTGCGCCTTTTCATATAATATATATTTATGGAACATTACTCTATACTATAGTGAATCAGATATAGAGAGAAAATTACTCTAGTTGTTTTTTTAGACATACTTGTGTAGATGGCGTAAAAGAACATAGCTCATAGGGTCCTCTAAAGATTCTTGAGATGGCAGCTTCAAAAATTGCAACACAATATAAGCAGATGTAGCAATGCTGAAACAAAACAAAAAAAGAAAGAGAGATTCCTCTCAATGGTTAGATTATAGATAGGCTTTATAAGTAAAATCATGATATTTGAGGAATTGAGGCAATAACGCGAACATTAATGAACATCAAATCATGAGGAAAAATGAAACCTTCCAGTGGAGATAAGTAAAATCATCCATAGAATGGAGCTGACCCAATTTGCTTCCTTGTACACAACCCAGGCCTGATTTGACAGAATAACCCCTCTTACTTCACATCTTGTGAATATAATTAATTCCAACTAAGCTGTTTTTTATACATTTGAAACACCAAATAGTAAACAGTATTTGTAACTAGTGAAGATGATAATAGTTAATTAGTTACACTTACACTCAAAATTATAACATTGATATAGAAATCAATCAAAGTTGCTGTCATCCACCTGAATCATAGAGCATAATATGTATCAGAAAATAAGATCTATCATTTTCTGCATTAAGGTTTTCAACTTTACCAAATATATCCATTCTCCATAGATGCAAGATATCAAAAGAGAAAAACTAATATGGACCTTTAGTGATTTATCTCTAAAATTCAATATGTGACATCTTATCATCAATGATTATCAAACGCATCCTTTATAAGTGTCTAGTACTAGACATGCACAACATGTTGAATATGAACCAATCAGTCATATAAGACTTAAACCTTAAACCATCCTTTTTATAAAACAAAAATGACAAAGCTATGAACCACCAAACTATGTACTCAATGTGTTATGAAGATTGAAGAAAAATCATGCACCAGACTGAATGATGAACAACACAATAGAAACTCTTATAATAAATCATGCAGCAAGACAATCCAAATTACTAGGAAGGGAGTACAAGGAGAGAAGAAATGAAACATACTTTATTAAACTGAAACATATTGTTGATGTCCACTTTACAAGCAGATGCACCGTGATTTTCGCCGGAGGCCCGTCATTTGTGGTGAAGGTTCTCGGCCGAATCGTAATAGACACTGGTGCTACATGGCTTTTATGAATCTAATAACCGAGAGCTGGATAGCCATGTGGTGGACCAGCAGGTTGAGTATGATTAAGGACATTGTACAAAGCGAGCATATTGATAACACTGGGTTGTCTCAGCCAATTGAGTAACAAATAAGAATAGCATGGACCATTTTCCTAATTATTATTGAATGTGATTTAAAATGAGTACCTTGCTCGACATTGAAAGATGATCCTCCAGAGCCACGACCATTGATAAGGATTCCATCAGGGAAAGGCAACTTCTTACCATTATCAAGTTGAACCTTCAAATCCTATAATAAGATAAAAATAAAAACAATATTTATTATGATGTATAGCAGTATAGAAGACTTAAACCTCTTGTACCAAATTAAATATATAGCAGAATGATTAGTTACTTACAGTGTGATTGGATTTGTACCAATCTCCAATAAGAACAGTGTAATCACCAGCAGGATCATCAATGGAACTGGAATTCTTGGCCTGCTTAGGATCCTAATACCTCCAAAAGCACCAGCAGCTTTGTGGAATGAAAGAGATGGAAAATAATAGAAACTACCAATTTGATCTTTGACTTGAAGTATGTATGTGAAGTTCTGTCCAGGAGGAATGGGACATGTTGTTCCAAACACACCGTCTTCATATGAGTTCCTTCTCTGCTGGATTCCATTCCTATGTTATTTTTAACCAAAATTCAATCATTATTACTTCAATTAATTCAAGAGTTATTATAATCATTATTGAAATCTCAATTCCTATTTAAAAAGATATGTCTTTTTTGAATTCAACACCAAACCATCCCATAAGAAATGAACCAATCTGAAATGATATGTAAAAAAATAAACAAAACACATTAACATCATGTTACCTGAATCAGGTTCCTTTTTTGTGCACTTTAAAGTGGACTTAACAAGTTTCACATTCATATAACAGCAATTTAAAACTTCTAAATTGATTATATTAAACAAGATACATAACTAATTTACAACTGTGTTCTACTAGTAAACAAAGCATGTTTCGTGCAATGTGTTGGTCTGATTGATTCCGAAAGACTATTTTACAAAGATGCAAAACAATTCCTTTCTATTGCTTATCCTGTAGATCATGGATTTAAGTTGTGCAAATGCAGCCAATATTTTTCTGTCCTTACCCATGAGAAAAAGAATACCTAACTACTTCAACCTCAAAATTTAGAAAATTCCAATATGGACCCATCAACCGAAGGCGTTAATCATTAACTGTATTGTTAAAAAAAGCAATAGATATGGTGAATTTGATATATATTGCGCTTTTAAGAATGTTATTACCATATTGTTTAAGAGGACATACCATATTAGAAGGAAGGTCAAGGTAAAGAATACTATGATTGCTTGTCAAATTAGCAACCCGAGGGCCAAATAACTTTTGCAGTAAATATCTCGTGAGGACCTGCATAGTTATTGTGACAATTTCTGTATTAGCATATAAGTACCATCATCAATATCAATATCAATATAATTAAAAATTCAAGGTAAGTGAAAAGTTATCATATTATTACCCCAAGAATTCCAAAAACAGCTAAGTGAGCCATACATGAAACATAGTCTAGGAACTATGGCAAACCTTTAGGAGGTTCCTGAAAGTATACAAAATCAACTATCCACATATATGATTAATTAAAAAACATTAAGAAGGCGAGATCAATCACAATCACATGGCAAGTAGTGTTGAAGAGAGCTTACAAGTTTTGAACCTTCTGAACCAACCACTGCATCAGGTGGGGTGGGTGAGAGTTCTCGTGGCAAAGGTCTATGTAAATTTGATCGAAAGATAAATATTTAACCCCCAGAAAGGTAACCCAATCAAGGCTGACTACTATTTGATTATAACTTGTAATATATTGTAAGGCAGGAAATGTTGCAACAGTCAAAAGTTATGGATGACTCACTGAGCTTTTAACTGAGCCTATTTCCATCACCATCTTCATCCATCTCCACACTTCAACATTCATCACTCCTCACCATTCTTCATCATTCTGGATCTCTCTGCTTCATCATCTTCATTCAATCACCAACCACGACCAATCTTCATCCTTCTCCTTCGCATGATAATCCTTCTCCCTCACAAAACAACAATCTTCAATCTTCATTCAGACTTCGACACCATCATCATCTTCAGTTGAACAACAGCATTCGCGCAAGTTAAGAGAAGAAGAAGAAGAGTCGAAGACGAGAAAAGATCGAAGTTACCTGACATTGAAGCCCTCCCCTTCCGCGCGTTTATTTCGCGTGCGTCATCGTCTTCGGACGCTTAATATTTCACCTCTGGTTTTCCTCAACGATCTGCATCATCTTGTGACTCCGGTAAGTTCTGATTCCCGCTTTTCTTCATACCGTTGTGTAGAACAGGTTCCTATGAACGAAAACCCTAAGCAATCGTAGCCGGACTCGTCCCTAATCTCATGTAATTTGGCTTTGGTCGCTGCTAGGGTTAGTGTTCGTAGTAGATGTTAGGAAGCGAGGTAGACTGAAATTGAGAAGGTTTATAGTGTGAGGTAGATGATTTGAAGAAGGAGGAGACGGTGGCCGGAAGAATCTCACGGCGGCGCGGCAGGTTGATTGGAGACGGTGGCCGGAATAATCTCACGGCGGCGCTGCAGGTTGATTGGAGACGGTGAGAAAGCGCCGTTCGTGAGAGAGGATAGGGTGAAGCACGAGGAATGTGAAACGACACAGCAACTCTAATCCCCTTTTCATTTCTTTTTATTATTATTAATTATTAATGTTATTATTTTGATTAATCGATAATTGGAATATAATATAAGGTTTAGTTTCTAATTAATTGAGTTAATTGATATTAATTGAATTAAAATCTGATATTAAAATTGAATAATCATAGTGGATCAAACAAAAAACCTCATTGGGCCTGATTACTAGATCTACCCCAGAAAGGAAAAAGGGTACGAGTATAAATAAAAGGAAAAAGGGTATTCAATAGAAAGATATTTTAATAATAAATAAAAATTGTTATGGTGAGAATAAAGTATAATAATTTTTTATCTATAATAATTGTTTTACAATCTATGATTTATTTTTGTCAAAAAAAATTTTTGTTTAAATAAAAAAGTTATTTTAATTTTTGTTATCATAAATAATTAAATTGTTTTTAATGAAAATAGTAATATTTTTTAAAAATATAAAGTTAATTTTGTTTGCTTAAGAGTAAAAGTCAATTCTATGTTTTTTGTCTAATTGGACAATAGTGATAGAGTAAAGTTGAAGGTAAAAGTCTAATATAAATATATAAAATGTAAAGTACCTGATAATTACAAGTTAATCCAACTGATTAAAAGCTTAATCTAATCTAATTACAAGGGTAAAACAGACTAACTGCACATTACTTGATTTATATTGATTTGGTATTTAATACCGCTGATGTGGCACACCAAGAATTTTTGTTGCATTTTATATATATTTTTTATTTTTTATATTCCATTTATATTCCATTAACAAATAACTTGAATTGAACGAATAAGGGATGTATGGATGCATTTATGGTGGCAGACAAAATTGAACATTCAGCATAAATATTTTATTCTTGAGAAAATCACTATTTACATTGCAAAAAATCCTTTCCCGAGATTCATTCATTTGAATCTTGCCTAAACCATATTAATAGATGTTTTGAATTTTCAATTTTCAATTTTCAAATTATGCTTAATATATTCTGTTGTTTTCTATATTTCTTTTGTTTTTGTTTTTGTTTTGTAATGGGTAGTAAATTTTAGGGCATTGTTTGGCTGTTTGAGATGGTTGATGCCGATGACGGTGCTGGTTGAAAGGGAGGTGAAGATCTACATCTTTCTTTCTTTAATTTTCTTCTCTGTTCCTTAATGTTTTTCGCCAGGAAATTGAGGAGCATGCTATTAGGTGTGGAGAAGAAGAGGAAATAATAAGAAGAGTTTGATTCTAATTTCACCTCAAGACCTCAGACTTCGAACATGGATGAATCTGGTATTCTATTTCATGTATTTTTGTTTTTATTTCCTTGAAAATATGATGCTGCTCATAAATAGTGAATTTTAGACGTTGTTGAGTTTCTCTAAATGTAAGTTTTGTCATAGTGAGTTTCTCTAAACAATATGGTTTTGATTTGTTTGGGAAAGTATATGATGAAGTAAATTGATGAGGTTGAGTGCTTATTATTTTTTCATGTTATTTGGTTATTTTGTTTTGCAGAGTCGTGGCAAGTCGGTTTTTGGACTGGAGCATGGCTCAAAACTGGAGTAGGTTCATTGGCACAATAGGTATGTTGCAGCAAGTTTGGTACATGTTTAATATGCATAGATCTCTGAACCGTATGCCCCTTTGGTTTTATGTGAACCATTGAGGTACTCTGAATATAACACCAGATTGCGCTGCCTCTGCATATTGACTTCAAATAAGAGGATGTTTGATTAATGCTTGGGTTTGGATGTGTATTTTGAATACTATTTCCTGTTAGTTAGAAATGTTATACTAATTGAAGTAGTTTGAAAAACATTAGAGAATCTGCAATCAACGGTTAGTATGTTAGCTTTGGGACTGTTTTGTATCAAAATTGAATTTCCTTTGATGTTGCATGGTGAATTGACATGAATGATGAATGGTGATAGTTTATTGTTCTGAATGGTTTTGTTAAGTTATGTAGGTTAGAAAATGACTCAAGATTGTGTGTAAGTTAAATGTATGCAATGTGTAAAAGCTTAAACGTGCATGGCCCTTGGCTCTTGAATGTTTGGATTTTGAAACTGGCTATGTGATTCCCTCTTTGGACCTTCATTTGAATTCCATGATCAATGAATGTTTAAACTTGCATTTGCTGTTGTGAACTGATGGACCAGTTACTGTAATTTCTATGAGCATTAATGTTAGTAATTTTGTCGTGGCAGGAATTAATTGGATGCGACTATACTGCAGTAGCGATCGAAGAGTTGAAGGTCTCGATTGAAAGCTCAAGCTCCACAGAAAACTGGAAGCGAATGTAACAACAAGAAAAATGCAACTTCAGAATAGACAATGTTTGACATACTGGTGCCACGGTGGCAGCGACATTGGTTTTGTTTTGGTTTATAAATTGTTGAAATTGATTTTATAGAAGGTAGTTGAATTATAATTTAGAGAGGAAAAAGAAAAGCGGTGTGATGCTATCTCTAATGTGATGATTTTTGAAGATTCAGCTTTGGGATGATTTTATTGGAACTTACTCATAAATGTTTGGATGGCCTTTTTTGGGGAAGAATTGATTTTTTTTCTCTGAAAGTGCCTTTAGAATCCTTACAAAAACAAACTCCTCTTTTTTTATTCTAATTTTAATTTCTATTTAAATGCTACTTCATCGACACTTTGGAAATATCTACTAGGATTAGTGAATATTAATGTTGGTTAATGCAATAATTAAATTCGCTGAATGACTTTAACTAAAATTATATTTTTTATTTACTCTATTTTTATCAAAGAGGGTTTCAAAAGAATTTGTTGATATAGTATAAGTAAAAGATAAATTAAAATTAGTGTTGATATCTATTAAAAATATGAAACAAATAGAACATATTTTATAATTACATGATATGATTATAGAATAAATTTATATCATAAAATTATTAATTTTTTAAAATCTGTTTCATTATTTTTTAATTTAAATTTGTCACTTTTATTTATAAATGCATTCTACGTAATAAATTTATATATTTTATATGACTTCATTTGTTGCATTATACAATATGATTTTTAATTTTTATATATGTACTTAATCATATAAAAAATAGTCTTATAAAGACAATATTTGATTAATTTATTTTGTTCTTTTGCAGATATATCGAAAACATCTCTACTAAAATTATAATTAAAAATTTGATAATTTAAATATAAATTTTTATTTCTACCCTCAACTTTTTTAAAAATTTTATTTTGTGAAAATAAAACAATTAATATATAATTCGTAATATTACCTACTCTATTTTTAAATGCTTATAAAAATATTAAAAATTATTTATTTTAAAATGGAAAAAATGTATATCATTAAAACTTTATTAAAGTTATTAATATTATAGCATTTTTAAAGTAATAATAAATGCAAATTACCATATTTATGAATAGTGCGCTTACTTTTCAATTCAAATTGAAATAGTTAATATTGTAATAATGATCAAATTATATAATAAATACAAATTTTTAATGCAGTTTTCTAAGTTTCAATTTCAATTTTTAATTTTTTATTTCTTAAATGCAATTAAATGCTAACAAATATAATAAAGGTTAAATTATCATTTAACATAATATTGTAATTACAATTTATTACTTATTTATTTTAATATATTTTTGTCCTTATGTGTCTAATACCATCTATTTAAAAAAACTTGGCCTCAATTACTAGACTATTTTATAAATTATAGTGGGTGCCAAGAATAAAATATTAAATTATAAAACGACATTCCTTAGCAGAGCATTTTATAAATTATAGTTGGTGCATAAGTAAGTGTTACTCTATGTTTTATAAAGTTTATTGTTGGTCCAATATTTTTTTTAAAACGACATTCTTTTTAAATACGTAAAAAAATGTATCTTTGATATAGATATTTTTTAAAATGGAAAAAAGTTTATTTTTATGCAAATATTTTTATAAACGAATTTTTTTTATTGTTGATACAAATATATTTAAATTAATCATTTGATTTTTTTTTTATAAATGAAAAAAATGTATTGTTAATTTATTGTTGTATTTACAATATGTAGTTATTTCAATAGCCCCTATGTTAAGTTTTGTATACGAACAATTGATCTCAAATTTATTTTACTAATTTAACAATGATACTTTTGCTTTCATGTTATATAAAAAATATGGGTGACTGTTTTTATTTGTTTTTCCTAACTTTTAGTTGTCCTATATTAATAATATAGCATTTTTGAAACAATAAAAATGCAAATGACCATATCTATTAAAACTCATATTTTTAACTTTTAAATGCAAATTCAATTCTTTTATATGTTGCAACTAATCTAAAAGTTCACATGGGGAGATGAAAAGTCTTCTAGACACCCAATTTTTTTTAGCTTTCAATTCAAATATTTTATTCTCATACATCTTAAAGGCAATTAAATTATAATTACAAGAATACTGGTCAAATTATCATTTAATAAATTATTATTTAATGAAATAATTATTATTGAATTGAAAACTAAATTACTCATAATTATTATTTATTTCTTAATTTCATAATTTTAAAAGTCAAAAAGAGTTTTTTTAAATGACTTTTACTTTCATCTAACATAAAAAATACGGGTGACTTTTAATGCAGATACGGAGAGTCCAATTTTTGGAGATTTCAATTCAATATTTTTATTATCATCTTAGAGACAATTAAATGATAATTACAATAATAATGGTCAAAATTATATCATTTAATATAGACTTTACAAAATTTTATTATTGAATAAAATAATTATTATTGAATTGAAAACTAAATAATTCCTCATAATTATTATTTATTTCTTAATTCCTGTTATACATTTTAGATTTGTAAAATTCATAAGTTTAACGAGATCTGTCATTTGGATTCGACTGAGTTTTTAGCTTATCTGAATTAACGGGTAGATGTGAACGTATTTATGAGATACTAGCTATTGCATAAATTTTTTATAGATATAAAGGAACTTTACAACTCAAAACTTTACAAGTCAAAACTAGATACATGTAATGTGAAATCCCGACCAGACCCGTGCGACAGCACGGGTTTCCTACTAGTGGTATTTAATGACAAACATTAGTGTAGAGTAAAACTGTAGGTAAAAGTGGTGTTTATTTGTCTAGTATGACAATAGTGATAGAGTAAAGTTGTAGGTAAAAGTTGTATTCAGTGACAAATACTAGTGATAGAGTAAAACTGTAGGTAAAAGTGATATTTAGTGACAAATATTGAGCCATCACTGTAAATGAGTGTCACAATATGGCTTTTTTCTTGTAGTGAGTGTTTGGCAGTGACATACCTATTACGTAAAATGAATTGACATAAAAAGATTGTAGTATGTGATTTTAGAGGGTGAAAAATATAGTCTCCCAAAAATAATACTTTATCATACTATAATAAAAAGATGAGAGTGACACAATGTTAACATATTAAAATAAGAAATAATGGAAGAAAACTGAAATTATAATATAAATACAATACAATATTTTATATTGAAGAGTCAATCTTTCAACAAATCTTGTTTTGAAACTCACACACAAACACAACAAACATGTGATTTAGAAGAAATGATATAAGTATATGGTACATGTACATCCAGACTGCATAAATTTATAATTTGTAATTGAAATAGGACATTTATAAATATGACTAAAATGAAAAGATGTAAACTAAATAAAACAAAGAATTGATAAAGGAAGAGAAAGAAGAAACGGAAAGAATACAATAACTATTAAATTTTTAAAAAAACCGCATGGCATTCCTAATTGAAGAATACTGGCAATTGTAGTTAAAAAATTGGTGTGATATGATAACTTTTAATTAAAATAATATTAATTTTTGTTTACTCGATAAAAAAAATCTCAAAAATATTATTTCCCTCATTTATGATATTTATTCATATTCATTACCATGACACTATCTTTACTATTTATTTACCATAATTTTTAGTCAATTTTAAGCTAACATAAATTTTAACTAATTCTTTAAAAAATATAACAATATAAACTAAAAAAATACAATGTGTTGTGTGGATAACACATAATAAAAAAATGAAATTCTTTTATTCATTTTATATTTGAAAAATATATTATTCGATGATTTTAATTATGCATAAATAAAAAAGAAAAAAAATAAGGCAATTTTGATACTATGATAGTAGTTTCAATTTTGCAAACTTAAAAAAGAAAAAAATTTATAAGAAAATTTTGAAATTATGTTTTTATTTAATTAATTTATAATTTTTATTTGCTACCTTTATTCACATGTTTGCAAAAAAAATAAAATCAATATTTTCTAACTTTTATATTTCATTATAATTATAATATTTCATATTTGCATATAATAAAATCAATATTTTTTTTAAATGTATATTAATATTTTTCAGATATATATTGCCGTGTATATTTACATATATAAATTAGTGAGATATATATTGTCATATATATTTACATATATATTAATGAAATAGTAATGGTTATTTTTCACTAATTTATGATATATTGATGATTGATGATTAATGGTAGATATGAGGAAAAAGAGAAAGATGAATTAAGAGATTTACACGTAGGATTTTGTTGATGTGGAAGAAATAGGATTATGTGGCAAAAATAATTTGGAGTCTATTTTAATATATATATATATATATATATATATATATATATATATATATATATATATATATATATATATATATATATATATATATGTATATATATATATATATATATATATGTATATATATATATATGTATGTATATATATATGTATGTATATATATATGTATATATATATATATATATATATATATATATATATATATGTATATATATATATATATATATATATATATATATATATATATATATATATATACATATATATATATATATGTATATATATATATATATATATATATATATATATATATATATATATATATATATATATATATATATAATATTTCCTCCGTTTTTTATTATAAGTCGTTTTGGAAAAAAAATTATATTTTAATATAAGTCGCTTTACAATTCCAATGAATAATTAATGCTATTTTTCCTATTATATTCTTAAATATTTATTATTCTCTCTCCTTTCAATTATATAAATTTATCTTCCACATGTCATTAATGAAGGATAATTTTGTAAAAACTCTCATAATTTCTCATTTTCATACAACAATTATTTTTTTTTTTAATCTGTGTGAAAAGTCTAAAATGATTTATAATAAAAAACGGAGGGAGTATAAGTTGTAAAAACATAAACGATTAGAAGTAAAAGCTCTTAAAACTAGTATAAATTATGCTAAAAAACATGCTACAACTTATTGTCATAAGTTACATTTTAATATATATTTTTTTAAATTGATAACAAATTAACTAGTATTATTTTAAATATTATTCGATATCAACAATCAATTTGAGAGGCTTTTTTATAAGTCTTTGGTTCAATAGTTGTGTCATTACTATTAAAAAAAACACATTTAATCTCGAATGCGAAAAACATTTAACCTCGGTGTTCGTGCCTTTTTTCTTCTGGTGTTGCCACATTTTTCACGGTACAGTAGAGCTTTTAATTTATCCTAACGAGGACGAAGGGGAAATATAAATTTACCCTGGGTACTTAGGTGTGGGGATATCACCTAATAGAGATCTGGGGTCCGGGATTTTGGTGATACATAGGGAAGGTATTAGCACCCTACGCATACGTAGTACTCTACGGGAACCCTTTGCTGTTTGTGTTTGACTTTGGTTTGTTTGCTACTTGATTGTTGGAAATTTTCTCCTTGGTGTTTTGTTTGCTCGCAAAGATTCCTTGTGAATCTCATGCCTACATATCCCTAGTCAGAGCTTTTGTAGTTCGGGGAACTAATAGAGAAATGGATTGAATTTTGTGTGCCTTGTTCAAAGCTCGAGGTTGAAGCTGAAAAGTGAGCTCTGTTTACAGAAAAGAGACAAGTTGTCATCTTAATAGAGAGATATCTCTACTATTCCACCATAAATATTTTTTTGAAGTGACAAAAAGGAGGTTCTTTTCATAAGAGAGGGACCTTACTTGTATGAAGCAAGTATGCCAGTCACAATCTCTTGAATGAAAAGACAGTTTTTCAACCATCGGGGAAGGACAACAAGTCTGAATTTGAAATCAACAGAACATGCCACTTACATCACCTAAATGGAAAAATGATTTTAAAATGATTGATAATGTTTGTTTGAATGTGGTGTAATAGGAGAAAATTCTCTTCTGTAGAGATGAATCATGTCTCACTTGTAACACCCCATATTTTCCATTTATTAATTTAATTGAGATTTAAATTAATTGTTGAGATTAATTTGGCTTTTATTTAATTAATGGAGAATTTTAGAAAATAATGTTAATAGGCTTGTTGTAGTAGTTAGTAGAAGGGAGGTGTTAAGTTGAGTAGACCTTACTAACTAATGGCTCTATTTGTCATAAAATAAGAAAAGAAGGAAAAATGAAAAATAGAAAGCAAAAGAGCCAGAAGAGGATAAGAACAAGTACGTGAAATAGCAGAAGAGGAGAAGAGGAAGAATCTCAAGAATTTTGCTAAGGTAAGGGGTGACTAATCCGTTTACTCTCTATTATCGGTTTAATATTGGTAGGATTGAGTATGTAGATTGTTGAATCAATTGATAGTATATGTTAGGTTTGGGGTTTTTGAAAAATGTGGGACAATTGTTGGATTGTGATGAAATTGGATGAATTGGAATGATGCTTGATTTTAATGGACCCCTAAATATGTTAGAATGATGTTAGAACGTTTGAATTGGGATTGTATTGGTGAATTACTGATGTGGGAATGATTTGGGTTGGAGTTGGAATGAGGAATGTTTTTGGTTCTGTGCACGCTGTAACCAAGTAGCAGCCCTGCTGTAACTGGTTACCGCATGGAAAAATGAATAATCTGGGCAATTTTGATTACTGTAATCGGTTACCCACCATGTTGTAATCGATTACAGACACATTTTGAAAATAGCGAATACATTGACGTAAAGGCGTTATATAAGGGTTAAATATAAAACCCCCTGGTGAATTCAGGTTTTAGCCCCTCGTTTGCATACGAGGCAGTCCACGTGGTATGTATATTTTCTTTATTTTTTATTTTTTTTACTTATTTATATTAATTTTTTTTGTTTTCTTATATTAATTTAATTAGTATTTTTATTTTTTTATGTTTTCTTATATTAATATAATTAGTATTTTTTATTTTAATTATTATTTTTTAAATTATAAAAACTTTACATTTTGGGCCAATTCCAAATTTTGATTAAAGACAAGTCCATTTTACACAGTTTGTTTTCAATTCATTTAATTTAATGTGTGGTAGGCTTATAAACACTAAAACTTTCTCTGAAACATTCGATGTGGGACTCTATTTCAACCATAACTGCAGTTTTTTCTTCTCACACGCTTTCTACAAAAACTGAAGTTTATTCTTTGTAAAATGAATTTTTTTGGAAGTTTAATTACTCTCTTCATAATCCCATTCATCCAACATGGTCAACCCAACAAATGAACAAACCCCAAGTTCTCTGCTACTTAATTCAATACTTACCAATATCGCAGTTGTTTGCTTCACATGCATGGTATGGTTTATCACATGTATATTTACAGAGAAATTCTTTGGCCACCTCCCTATCTTCTAGTCCACCTCTGGTGAAAACCCCATTATACCCCTGACTTCGGAAATGAACTTCCGAAATGCATGAAAAAGGTGTTTTCGGAAGTTCATCTCCGAAAGCGCCTTTTTTTTTGAAAAAAATGTCTTATTTCGGAAGTTCATTTCCGAAACTACAATTTCGGAAATGAACTTCCGAAATAAAACGCGTTCTGCAGATTAAGCAGAACTCTCCCCCTCCCCCAAATCATTTACCCTAATCATCATCAAACACTTCCATAGGCGAAATTTCTGCAGAAGCAAGTGTGAAGTAGCCAAACTCTTCTTCCAAACTCAACCAAACTCATCATTAAACACTAATTGGTAAGTTTATCATTGTTTTTTCAAGTTTTAGATCTATTTGATTAAACTATATTAGGGTGTTTAGAATCTGAAAAAATGACATTAAGATAGCTTAATACTGATATTAGGATGTTTAGTAGGCAAAAAAATGGATTTGGTTTAGGTTTTTGGGTTTGCCATTGGAGGTTGCAGAGAAGCTCTGCGTGGGGGTGTTTCGGAAGTTCATTTCCGAAAACACCTCCATCCCAGTTTTCGGAAATGAACTTCCGAACTGTACCAGAAGTTCATTTTTTTTTTGTTTTTTCATTTGTCTCGCATATTAATCGGTTTCGATTGTTTACAGGATCATGTCAGACCAGCCAGCACGCATCAGACAGGGGAGAGAGTCCCAGACTGCGTCGGCTAGACGCGAGCGGGCGGCGGCGCAGCTGGCGTCGACCCAGGGACGGGGGCAGGGACGGGGACGCTGTGTCCGCGTTCCACAGGACTTGGTGGAGAGTTCATCTGCTTCAGGCTCTAGGAGTAGGCTGGCTCGGGTATTTTCTTCCCGCCAATGAGAGGAGGAGGATGAGGATGAGGAGGAGGAGGAGGTCATACCGGATGTTGACCCTCCAGTCGGGGAGGAGGAGGAGCAGGAGGAGCAGGAGGTGGATAGCTTTCCGGGAGGGCCTTTTGACACTTCCCTGCTGATTCACTACCAGGATCACGTCGCTCGGCGGATCTGGGAGGGAGAGGTATTTTTTTTAACTTAGCCGTTTATTTGTCACCATTTTTTATAATTTTACCGTTTATTTCTCGCTTATTTGTTTTTTTTAACAGGAGAGAGAGCCATTGAAAATGGTGAACCACTCCAGGAAGATTTTTCGGTCTGTTTAAACCAGCAGCTCAGTGGTTTAACGACCATGTGCGAGGTTCAGGGCTTAGCGGGCTCTGCATGACCGGGTACACCACCATCAGCACCGGCATGCAGGGGCATTTGTGGAGCGCTGGCACAAGGAGACGTCATCTTTCCACCTGCCGGTTGGGGAGATGACGATCACCTTGCACGACGTGCAGTGTCTTCTCCACCTGCCGATTAGGGGGCCGCTGTTGGACCACTCCCGGATCCAGAGGGTCGAGGCCATCGAGTGGATGACGCTCTATCTGGGCATGGAGGAGGAGGTTGTTCACTTTGAGTGCGCCACGACATCTGGGCCTCATGTCTGGTTCACTACACTGAAGATCTATTTTGAGTTCCACCTGGACGCGGCGGCCGAGGCCGAGCAGGAGGATAACGACATATTCAGGGAGTACCACCGCGGCTGCGCTCTCCGGTGCTGGTACATGCATGTGGTAGGCGCTGCATGCTTTGTGGACAAGAGCGCCAGGTACGTCGACGTGACCTACCTCCGCTATTTCATGGACCTGGATACCGTTCACCAGTGGAACTGGGGGGCAGCTACTCTGGCATATCTCTACCAGAAGCTGAATGAGGCCTCCAACTGGAGGACGAGGCAGCTGGTCGGATCCTGCACTCTGCTTACGGTACGTTTGATTTTAACACATTCTCGTATTTATTTATTTATTTATGTTTCGTATTTATTTTTAATACATTATCGTATTTGTGTTTCAGAGCTGGATCATCTCCTACTTCTCCCGCATCCACGGCTTCCACATGGATTATGCGTACGTTGACGCCATGCCCAGGGCCGCCAGATACGCCCTCCAGAGGGGGAACGATGCGGCGGGACCATACCGCCTGTACCTGGACCGCACGATGCACGACGACGTCACCTGGAGGCCGTTCGCCGACTATGCTCAGGTTGTCCCCTTCGACGGGGTTGCTCTATATTCAGGCTGGTTGGCATGCGGGACCGGCATCATGGTCCGGTATCTCCCGGAGCGGTGCATGCGGCAGTTTGGGTTCGTGCAGATCATACCCAGGTCACCCTTCGAGGCTGCTCCTGACACAGTGACCAGAGTGCAGCTCACTGCCATATGGGAGGAGTGGCAGCATCATGTGGTACCGGAGGAGTACCGTCGCATGCGGGTCACCCAGGACTGGCACAGTGTAGAGGGGTACGTCACATGGTTCTACCGGGTGTCCCATCCTCTCTTGAGACCCGACGTTCCCGGCGCTCCTAGGCCAGCACACGAGGAGATCCTGGAGAACCGGCAGGCGGAGGATGACCACGCCATTGATCTCCTTCCGATCTGCCAGCGGATAGAGATGCTTGGACGGGACGCGTTGGATCGAGGTGTCATTCATCAGGGCGGACCAGAGGCAGTCGCCGTGATGGAGATCATCGTCACTGATGCGGGCCGTGCGGCGGGGTACAGGCGGCAGAGGAGGGCCCAGGGTGAGCGGGTTAGGCACACCCAGTAGTGGCGGGGTTTATTCATTTTTTGATTTTGGATTGTATATTTAGCACACTATTTTTATTTATTTCGGTTTGTATATAATATTTTCATATTAGTATTTTTTTTTTGTTTATTTATCATATTAGTGTTTTCAGTCTATCTATTGTTTATTTTATTTGCCGGTAACGTTTAATTAAAATGCGGTTGCGTTTAAGAAAAAACATAAAAAAAAAACACAGTTTCTGCATAATTCGGAAATGAACTTCCGAATTCACCCCCCATGAGGTGTTTTCGGATGTTCATCTCCGAACGCACCCCCCATGAGGTGTTTTCGGAGATGAACTTCCGAATCAAGGAAATTTTTTTAAAAAAAAAGCGCTTCGGAAGTTCATTTCCGAAGCAGGGGTAGTTTGGGAATTTCGCTGGGGGTGACCCCCCATAGGGAGGTGGGTAAAGAAATTTTTTATTTATATCTATCCTGCTTTATATGATAAGAGTTTTCAAGATATATATATATATATATATATATATATATATATATATATATATATATATATATATATATATATATATATATGTATATAGGGGACGACTCAAGTGAGAACACTTGGTTATTATGAGAAATGAGAACAATGAATCACGACCATTAGATTTGATTTTAAATCATGGAAAGAGAAACCAATCCAGTCCATTAAAATCAAATCTAATGGTCGTGATTCATTGTTCTCATTTCTCATAATAACCAAGTGTTCTCACTTGAGTTGTCCCATATATATATATATATATATATATATATATATATATATATATATATATATATATATATATATATATATATATATATATATATATATATATATATATATATATATATATATATATATAATACTTGTTTTGACTAATTACGAAATTAAATGGAACCATTATTAATCATAGATATTTAATTAATGTCATGATTTCGTACAATTAAAAATAGCAGATTTACTTGCAATGAGACGATGCATGTCACTTGCAAATGATTAAACAAAAGTGAGAATCAACACTTTCCATTGCAAGAATTCGCTTAAATGGTTCCTAAAATAACTTTAACAGATTCACTTTCAAGTTCAACCACTTAAAAGCAAACGAAATGGTTCATTCCTCTCCTAAATTTGGTACATCCATTTTAGATCCTATGAATAATTTTGCTTAGCTTTTTAACTTAAAGTAAATAATAGAGTGAACACATGGTACTGATGCAAAAACAATTGCATGCAAAACAATTGCATGTACTGTTACAATATATTTGTTCAGTTCATCATCTTCTTTGCTTATTTAACAATAGAATCTCAAAATGCAGTGATTAGCGGTATATATACCGGAGAATCGTTCAGGAGCATAGAGGAATGTTTAGAGCTTTGAAAATAATAAGTTGAAAATAACAACTCTTTCATATATGACTATTTTCATGCATGCAGTATTGAAAATAATAAGTTATCTTCATTCCCATTGTAGCTACTGTTTTGGTGTCTTTAGTCCCACGTCGTTTGGCAATAAATCAGAATTTGTGTTTATATACCCATCAAACATATAGACTTATGAATTAAAAATGATGTGAGAGTAAGTGGACAATTGTTGAAATGTAAATGGGCCTAAGCTCAGATGTAATATTTTAATAATTTTAAAAAATAATTTCTAAAAATTATTAATAAAAGAAAGTAAAAAATTAAATAAATTTCACGTGCCTATTATAAATTAAATCTAAAATAGACTGCCAAGTCATTGAAGTGTAACACTATGGTGGAATTGTGGTAATGTAATTGCTTGTGGATGTTGTATTTGGATGTTGATTATGCATAATGAAATTTCTGAATGTTGTTGAAATATAAATGCATTATCTTGGTGTTGCTTCGGTGAGTTGAAATATGATAATGATTATTCATAATTAATTGGTGTTGATGATTAGCATGCTTAAGGTGGTGCATGCATTCAGAATCATATTTGTGGCTGTATCCTGGTGGTGTTGGATCAGCGGTAGCTAATTTCCATTGTGTGGAATTAGTGAGTGGAAGTAGCCGTATCCTGTTGGTGGTGGAATCATATTTTTGGTTGTTTTTGAAGTGTAGGTCGACCTACACAGGTCGACTCATAATGCAAAAAGTGACAATTTTGGATGTTTCAGAAGTTCAGGTTGACCTATAGATTCTTCAGGTCGACCTATAGATTCTTCAAGTCGATGCATGGATTCTTCAAGTCGACGCATGGAACTTTGAGTGAGCCATGGGTTTGCTCAGGTCGACCCTCGGGTCGACGCATCATGGAAGTCATGTTGGGACAGCATGCGTTGACGCATGGTCCTATTTAGGTCGACCCAAGGAACTTTGAGTGAGCCACAGGTTTGCTCAGGTCGACCCTCAGGTCGACTCACAAAGTGTTCAGATCGAGCATGATTTATTCAGGTCAATGCATTGATGGACAAAACTCCTTTGCTGCACCCACGAGTTTGCTCAAGTCGACCCTTTCAGTTGCTCAGGTCGACCTGTCGCCGTGAAAAGCTGTTTTTTGCTGTTTCCTTATTGCTTTAACTGTAGATAACATATAAAAGGTTCATTGGTTAATTCATTTGGTAACAACAAGAAAAGTGAAAGATATACGCAAAGCTCTTATCATCTTGAACCTCTCGCTCATCGATCGACAATTACACAAAACAATTTTTGTCAATCTAGGTGAGGAGCGTGTGTTGATAACGTTCGATGGTAGATTCAATTCTTGTTCGAGTTAAGGGATTGTGGGTTTTTCTTGAATAAAATCTTAGGGTTTTATCTTCCAAGATCATTGGGATTTGGGGGTTTTTGACGATTCTTCGCTTCATCAATATTCAGTCGTGCTTAAGGGATTGAGGAATCATGGGTTCGCTCAACAAGGTAGCAACAATCAAAGGATAGAGAAGGAAGAATCGGGGTCACGATCTTTGGGATTAAATCAGCCGAGCAGAGGGTTTGAGAATCGAATTGGATTCTCAACAAGGTAGCTACAACCAGAGGTTTATCAAAGATTCGTGGCACACTTGGTTTATCACGAATCAAGGGAAGAGAAGAACATTGTTTTAATTTTTCCTGCATTTGTAGTTGTTAATTGGTATCATTTCTTCTCTTGTAAACACTTTGCATTCAATATTGAATATCCTAATTCTAAGTTTAGAATTAGGGGCAGACGTACCCTACGCGAGGACGACAAGGGGAACTGCATAAACAAATTGTGTGTCTCTTTTATTTTATCGCTTTTTACTTTCGTCTAGCATAATTTGTGTTTGTGTGAACCGTTAGAGTTTGGTAACTACTGCACACCACGTGTTTGATAAAATCACTCATACATAAATTATTGTTGTTAATTGTCTATAAAGCATTGGAAGTAATATTCTAAAGTAACACTAATAATTCAACTGATAATACAACGCGTTAGTTCACTTTTTCGTCACTTTGGTTTATGCATATCCGGTCCTTCCAATAAAGGGTCTTTTTTAGACGATTTCGCAAATCCGGGTAGCTTTCGCATTAAACTCTTTAAAACATGAAAAGGAAACGAGGGATCTATTCAATCCCCCTTCTAAAAATCACAAAAATACCCTTGTGTTATCTTAGTATAAATTAATAATTTGAGGGCAAAAAATGTCTTCTGTTGGTTTTTTCCAACTCACTTTTCACTTTTTCCCTTTTTCACTTTTCACTTTCACTTTTTACTTTTTCACTTTTGACTTTTGACTTTTTATTACTTTATTATTATTATTATTATTATTATTATTATTATTATTATTATTATTATTTTTATTATTATTATTTCTAATAAATTATTAATCAAAATATTCTAATAAATTATTTTTTAAGAAAAAGATTATTATGATCATTTTAAATGATTGTTAATTTACATTTAAAATAGTATTTAATTTTTAAAAATTAACTTTAGTAATTGAATATTAATAACGAAGAAATATAATTTGAAATAATTTTATTTTAAAATACAATATTTTTTAAGAAAATAATTATTATTTAAAAAAAATCATTTCAATTAAAATGAATTTAAAAATATACTTAAAAAGGTGTGTTATTGGATAAAATACAAAAATGGGTGTCAATTATCATTAACTTTAATTTATTTGATTTAAAACATTATTATATTAATATATATCATTAATGAAGAATGGACCTCGACGACGAAGACAATGAGGATTTCGATGAAGAGGAAGCGGTTGATGAAGATGAGGAAGAAGTGGATGATGGGGTCGATGGTTACGATGGCGGCGGAAAAGCTAGCCGCAAGCGCCAATATAAGAAAGTTTTTGCTTCGAATTTCTTCAATGAAGAGGTTGAAGTTGATACAAGTGATAAAGAGGAGGAAGAAGGGGAAGACAGATCGTTTTCTTAACTTTGTTATTATTACTATTATTATTATTATTTCTAATAAATTATTAATCAAAATATTATAATAAATAATTTTTTAATAAAAAAATTATTATGATCATTTTAAATGATTGTTAATTTACATTTAAAATAGTATTTAATTTTTAAAAATTAACTTTAGTAATTGAATATTAATAGCGAAGAAATATAATTTGAAATAAATTTATTTTAAAATACAATATTTTTTAAGAAAATAATTATTATTTTAAAAAAATTATTTCAATTAAAATGAATTTAAAAATATAATTAAAAAGGTGTGTTATTGGATAAAATACAAAAATGTGTGTCAATTATCATTAACTTTAATTTATATGATTAAAAATATTATTATATTAATATATATCATTATTGAAGAATGGACCTCGACGACGAAGACAATGAGGATTTCGATGAAGAGGAAGCGGTTGATGAAGACGAGGAAGAAGTGGATGATGGGGTCGACGATTACGATGGCGGCGGAAAAGCTAGCCGCAAGCGCCAATACAAGAAAGTTTTTGCTTCGAATTTCTTCAATGAAGAGGTTGAAGTTGATACAAGTGATGAAGAGGAGGAAGAAGAAGGGGAAGACGGTTCGTTTTCTTAACTTTGTTTTTTATTTCATCAATTTCAGTTTGGTTTAGATTAGAGGGAAGTTAGTATTGAATTAGGGTTGAAACTATGATGCGTGAGATTCGAGGATGATTTGTAACTAGGGTTTTCATGAGAATGAAATTTATCATTGTTAACAAGTAGGTGCACTTGTTATTATCGGTGTTTTGTTGCAGTTATATTGATTTCAGTTTAGAGAGAGTAAGTTAAAAAAACAGGATTATCAACACAAGCATCTGTGTTGTAATCAGAAAATCAATTAAGTGAATATGGATTTAAAGCATTTTCTTAGGATTTGGTCATGTCTATGGTGGTTAAACTCTCCTGGTTACTCATGCCCTGTTTAGATTTTAGATTTTTCATGTCATGACCCAAAACTATAAGGGCCTGTTTGGTTCAAATGAGGGGGAGGGGTGTTAGCTTGAGATTTCGATTGAAGAAAATGTTCTTTGAAGCAATTAGAGTTCGGAGAAGAGTGGCTTCTGATGGCCATTCGCGAGAATAAAAATGGCTCCTGATGGCCAGGTTCGAGGATGTCATTTAAGTCAAGATGAAGATGATTGAAATCGAAGCTGAATCGAGATAGGTTGTCTTTAGGACTTAAGCGTTTTTTCGAAATACAAAGAGTACTGAAACTTGGTGTATTTCGCGGCATTCTCATTAGAGATCACGTTGCCACGTATCGTAATAGAATTCAGGCGGGAGGATTTGAAATTCTAAACACTCTGAATAACCGCATGAGGACAGATGGCGCCCAAAGATTCGAAGCGTATGCATGTGAAGAAATGTGGCATTTCATTAGCGTAGGACCGTTAGGGTCGAATTAGTATAAATAAGGGTCTTAGTATCAGATTCCAGTGTGCTAATTTTGTACAAATCACTCACAAAATTACTCAAGTATCAAGTGTTAAGAGAAAGAGTTCGCTGAGAAATGTACGTATGACACCAACACCACTTTAAATACATTTGTATTTTCCTTTATTCAAGCATCTTTCTAATTTCTTTATCTTTTGTGTAATTTTCATTCGAAGCACTTTACATTCCTGTATTTCACATTCTTGCACTTTACATTCTTGTATTTTACATTTCTGCAATTTACATTTCTTTCACATTTCTGTCGAAGTTATATTTACGTGTATAACAAGTTTACTTCGCATGATTAGTCATATGATCACATCATAAACGAGTTTCAAAGCAAAAACCAACAAATATGAACCAAATTATATCAAAAGAAAATTGTTAGAAGACTTATCATCCTCAGACAGACGGTCAGACCGAAAGGACTATTCAATCGTTAGAAGACTTGTTGAGGGCATGTGTTCTAGAGAAGGGAGGTTCGTGGGATACTTATCTTCCATTGATAGAATTCACTTACAACAACAGTTTTCATTCTAGTATCGGAATGGCACCTTTTGAAGCGCTATATGGTCGTAAGTGTAGAACTCCATTGTGTTGGTTCGAATCAGGCGAGAGTGTGATACTCGGACCTGAGATGGTAAGAGAGACTACAGAGAAGGTGAAATTTATTTGTGAGAAGATGAGAAGTTCACAGAGTAGGCAAAAGAGTTATCATGACAAGCGAAGGAAAGATTTGGAATTCCAAGCTGGTGATCATGTATTCTTAAGAGTTACGCCTATGACTGGTGTTGGACGAGCTTTGAAATCAAGGAAGCTTACTCCGCGTTTTATTGGTCCTTATCAGATATCGGAGCGAGTTGGCAAAGTTGCGTATCGGGTGGCGTTACCGCCAAGTCTTGCTAATCTGCACGATGTATTCCATGTGTCTCAGTTGAGGAGATACATTGCGGAT
The DNA here is from genome assembly GCF_029867415.1 of Vicia villosa. Classification (NCBI taxonomy): domain Eukaryota; kingdom Viridiplantae; phylum Streptophyta; class Magnoliopsida; order Fabales; family Fabaceae; genus Vicia; species Vicia villosa. The sequence goes on along the minus strand of NC_081182.1, from coordinate 108,514,978 downwards.
CCATCCCATGTGATTCAAATGGATGATGTACAAGTGCGTGAGAACCTGGCGGTTGAGATGATACCGGTGCGTATTGAGGATCGTGAGACTAAGACTCTGCGAGGCAAGGAGATCGCCTGGGTGAAAGTCGTATGGTTAAGTGCAGTAGGGGAGAGTTTGACCTGGGAGTTGGAGAGTAAGATGCGAGACTCCTATCCTGAGTTGTTTGTAGCTGGTAACCTTTATTTTCGAGGACGAAAATCTTTTAAGTGGGGGAGGGTTGTAACGCCCGTAAATGTGTTTTTCTGATTAATTGTGATGTTTGCTACATTTCCCTAATTTTACCGTTTTTGAGTCGAGTCAGTCGGTAAATATTAATTATGTTAATATTTTACTTATTACTTTCCATGTGTGTAATTATTATGTTTTGGGTGTTAATGTTAGAACAAGATTTGTTCTGATCAATTATCTTAGTTTTGATGATAACAATAATATGAATTTTGCTTAAGATAATATGGTACTCTAATCCAATGCAATTTCCTTTTCAGGAAATATATAAAGAGTATGCATAATTCAGCGCTCAGAAGCTTTGTCTCAAAGGGTTCAGCATGCAACATCAGAACATGGTCTGGCAAGACATCAGAAGATGGTCGAAGCAGAATCAGAACATGGGTCTATGGAAGCATCAGAAGAACATGAGAACAGAAGCACTGAAGTTCTGATGGTATCACGCTCAGAAGCACTTCAAGGTCAGAAGATCAGAAGATGCTATGCACCAAGCTGTTTGACTCTGATGATATTCAAACGTTGTATTCACAAACATCAGATCAGAAGGAAGTACAAGTGGCAGGCTACGCTGACTGACAAAAGGAACGTTAAAAGCTATTAAAGGCAACGTCAGTAGACACAGCGTGAACAAGGCTCGAGGTAGTTGACAAAAGCGTATAACATTAAATGCGATGCTGTACGGAACACGCAAAGCATTAAATGCACTCAACGGTCATCTTCTCAACGCCTATAAATATGAAGTTCTGATGAGAAGCAAGGTTAATAACTCTGCACAAGATTATTCAAAAAGACTTGCTGAAACGCTGTTAAACTCAAAGCTCAGAATCTTCATCTTCATCAAAGCTCACTACATTGCTATTGTAATATATTAGTGAGATTAAGCTTAAACGTTAAGAGAAATATCACAGTTTGTGATTATAGCTTTCAAGAAGCAATTGTAATACTCTTAGAATTGATTACATTAAGTTGTAAGGAACTAGAGTGATCGTGTTGATCTGTATACTCTAGGAAGTCTTAGAAGTTTTCTAAGCAGGTTGTAACTAGAGTGATCGTGTTGATCTGTATACTCTAGAAAGTCTTAGAGGGTATCTAAGCAGTTGTTCCTGGAGTGATCAGTGTGTGATCAGAAGACTCTGGAAGACTTAGTTGCTGACTAAGTGGAGAACCATTGTAATCCGTGCGATTAGTGGATTAAATCCTCAGTTGAGGTAAATCATCTCTGCGGGGGTGGACTGGAGTAGTTTAGTTAACAACGAACCAGGATAAAAATAACTGTGCAATTTATTTTTATCTGTCAAGTTTTAAAGCTACACTTATTCAAACCCCCCCTTTCTAAGTGTTTTTCTATCCTTCAATTGGTATCAGAGCGCCGGTTCTAAGGTGCAAGCACTTAACCGTGTTTAGAAAAGATTCAGGAAGAGAAAAACGCTTCTTTTAAAAGATGGCTGGTGAAATTCCAACAAATCCACCTACATCTACATCTGGCTCTGCTGAGCAACACAACGGTAACAATGGTTATACAAGACCGCCGGTATTTGATGGTGAAAACTTTGAATACTGGAAAGATAAACTGGAAAGTTACTTTCTTGGTCTAGATGGTGATCTATGGGATCTTCTGATGGATGGTTACGAACATCCAGTAAATGCAAATGGCGTAAAGCTGACAAGGCAAGAAATGAGTGATGATCAGAAAAAGCTTTTCAGGAATCATCATAAATGCAGAACTGTTTTGCTGAACGCTATCTCTCATGCTGAGTATGAGAAGATATCTAACAGGGAAACGGCCTATGACATATATGAGTCCTTGAAAATGACTCATGAAGGAAATGCTCAAGTCAAGGAGACTAAAGCTCTCGCTTTAATCCAGAAGTATGAAGCCTTCAAGATGGAGGATGATGAAGACATTGAAAAGATGTTTTCAAGATTTCAAACTCTTACTGCTGGATTGAGAGTTCTTGACAAGGGATACACCAAGGCTGATCACGTAAAGAAGATCATCAGAAGCTTACCCAGAAGATGGGGTCCTATGGTGACTGCATTCAAGATTGCAAAGAATCTGAATGAAGTTTCTCTGGAAGAGCTGATCAGTGCCCTGAGGAGTCATGAAATAGAGCTGGACGCAAATGAGCCTCAAAAGAAAGGTAAGTCTATTGCATTAAAATCAAATATCAAGAAATGCACTAACGCTTTTCAGGCTAGAGAAGAAGATCCTGAAGAATCAGAATCTGAAGAAGAAGATGAACTGTCCTTGATCTCCAGAAGGCTAAATCAACTCTGGAAGAACAAGCAAAGGAAGTTCAGAGGCGTCAGAAGTTCAAAGAAATTTGAACATGGAGAATCTTCTGATGACAGAAGATCTGACAAAAAGAAGGTCATGTGCTATGAATGCAATGAGCCAGGACACTTCAGGAATGAATGTCCAGAACTTCAGAAGGAAAATCCCAAGAAGAAGTTTCATAAGAAGAAAGGTCTTATGGCAACCTGGGATGAGTCAGAAGATGATTCAGACTCTGAAGATGAGCAGGCTAACTGTGCGCTGATGGCGACAGAAGATGACGGATCAGAATCTACATCAGAATCAGATTCTGAAGAGGTATTTTCTGAACTTACTAGAGATGAGTTAGTTTCCGGGTTAACTGAACTTCTGGAATCCAAGTCTCAGATTTGTATCAAATACAAAAAGCTGAAAAAGCTATTTGAATTTGAAACAAAGAAGCTTGAGTTGGAGAATTCTGAATTAAAAGAAAAACTTTTAAAATTATCCAATAATGTTGGATCTCCCTCTGATTCAGAAAAAATCCACTCCTAGTCTAAACCATATTCTGAAAGAATATGATTTAAGTTTCAGGAAGTTCTTATCTAGAAGTATTGGCAGAAGTCAGCTAGCTTCTATGATATACGCTGTGTCAGGAAACAAAAGAGTTGGCATTGGTTTTGAGGGTGAAACCCCATACAAACTTGAACCTGTTGATGAAATGAAATTCACATACAAGCCATTGTATGATCAGTTCAAGTATGGCCACTCTCATGATATTAGGCACACTTCACATGCTCAAAGTTTTCACATAACACACACCAAAAAGCATGTGACACAACCTAGGAAATATCATGAAACTCACATTAAAAATTATCATGCTGTTCCTCCTATTGCTTATAATGTCAAACCCAAGTTCAATCAGAACTTGAGAAAATCTAACAAGAAAGGACCCAAGAAAATGTGGGTACCTAAGGATAAGATTATTCCTATTGCAGATATCCTTGGCTGCAAAAAGGACAAAGCACAACATGTCATGGTACCTGGACTCTGGATGCTCACGACACATGACAGGAAGAAGGTCTATGTTCCAAGACCTGGTGCTTAAGTCTGGAGGAGAAGTCAAGTTTGGAGGAGATCAGAAGGGCAAGATAATTGGCTCGGGAACTATAAAGTCTGGTAACTCTCCTTCCATTTCTAATGTACTTCTTGTAGAAGGATTAACATATAACCTCTTATCTATCAGTCAATTAAGTGACAATGGTTATGATATAATCTTCAATCAAAAGTCTTGCAAGGCTGTAAATCAGAAGGATGGCTCAATCCTATTTACAGGCAAGAGGAAGAATAACATTTATAAGACAGATCTGCAAGATCTTATGAGTCAGAAGGTGACTTGTCTTATGTCTGTTTCTGAAGAGCAGTGGGTCTGGCACAGGAGATTAGGTCATGCTAGTTTGAGAAAGATTTCTCAGATTAACAAACTGGATCTTGTCAGAGGACTCCCTAATCTGAAATTCAAATCAGATGCTCTTTGTGAAGCATGTCAGAAGGGCAAGTTCTCCAAACCTGCATTCAAGTCCAAGAATGTTGTTTCTACCTCAAGGCCATTAGAACTCTTGCACATTGATCTGTTTGGCCCAGTCAAAACAGCATCTGTCAGAGGGAAGAAATATGGATTAGTCATCGTAGATGATTATAGTCGCTGGACGTGGGTAAAATTCTTGAAACACAAGGATGAGACTCATTCAGTGTTCTTTGATTTCTGCATTCAGATTCAATCTGAAAAAGAGTGTAAAATCATAAAGGTCAGAAGTGATCATGGTGGTGAATTTGAGAACAGATCCTTTGAAGAATTCTTCAAAGAAAATGGTATTGCCCATGATTTCTCTTGTCCTAGAACTCCACAGCAAAATGGAGTTGTAGAGCGAAAGAATAGGACTCTGCAAGAAATGGCCAGAACCATGATCAATGAAACCAATATGGCTAAGCATTTCTGGGCAGAAGCAATAAACACTGCATGCTATATTCAGAATAGAATCTCTATCAGACCTATTCTAAATAAGACTCCCTATGAATTGTGGAAGAATAAAAAGCCCAACATTTCATATTTCCATCCTTTTGGATGTGTATGCTTTATTCTGAACACTAAAGATCATCTTGGTAAGTTTGATTCCAAAGCTCAAAAATGTTTCCTTCTTGGATATTCTGAACGCTCAAAAGGCTACAGAGTATACAATACTGAAACATTGATTGTGGAAGAATCAATCAATATCAGGTTTGATGATAAGCTTGGTTCTGAAAAACCAAAGCAGTTTGATAATTTTGCAGATTGTGATATTGACATATCAGAAGTTGTTGAGCCAAGAAGCAACGCATCAGAAGCAGAGCTTCTCAAAGGCAAAGAATCTGAAGATCAAATATCAGCTTCTCTGGACAATCTAAGCATTTCTGAAGAACCATCTGTCAGAAAATCATCCAGACTCATTTCTGGTCACTCAGAAGATGTTATTCTTGGAAAGAAGGATGATCCAATCAGAACAAGAGCATTCCTTAAGAACAATGCAAACTGTCAATTAGGTCTTGTATCTTTGATCGAGCCAACTTCTGTTGATCATGCTCTAGAAGATCCAGACTGGATAATTGCTATGCAAGAAGAACTGAATCAGTTTACAAGGAATGATGTTTGGGATCTTGTTCCTAGACCAGATGGATTCAATATAATCGGTACAAAATGGGTCTTCAGAAACAAGCTCAGTGAGAAAGGTGAAGTGATAAGAAACAAAGCCAGACTGGTGGCTCAGGGTTATAGTCAGCAAGAAGGGATTGACTATACAGAAACCTTTGCACCAGTGGCCAGGTTAGAATCTATTCGTCTATTAATTTCTTTTGCCACTCAACATAACATCACTCTCTATCAGATGGATGTTAAGAGTGCCTTCTTAAATGGTTATATAGATGAAGAAGTTTATGTCCATCAACCTCCTGGTTTTGAAGACTCTATGTCTCCGAATCATGTTTTTAAACTAAAGAAATCATTGTATGGATTGAAACAAGCTCCCAGAGCTTGGTATGAACGCTTAAGTTCTTTCCTTCTGGATAATGGTTTCACTAGAGGAAAAGTGGACACTACTCTCTTTTGTAAAACCTTTAAAAGGGATATTCTAATTTGTCAAATATATGTAGATGATATTATTTTTGGAACATCTAATGCTACACTTGGAAAGGAGTTTGCTGAGTCTATGCAGGCTGAGTTTGAAATGAGCATGATGGGAGAACTCAAGTATTTCCTTGGAATACAAATAAATCAAACATCAGAAGGAACGTATGTTCACCAAACCAAGTATGTGAAGGAACTTCTGAAGAAGTTTAATCTTCTGGACTGCAAAGAAGCCAAAACTCCTATGCATCCAACATGCATCCTAGGTAAGGATGAGGTAAGTAAGAAGGTAGATCAGAAATTATACAGAGGTATGATTGGATCTCTTCTATACTTGACTGCTTCTAGACCTGACATTCTGTTCAGTGTTTGTTTGTGTGCTAGATTCCAATCAGATCCTAGAGAATCTCATTTAACTGCTGTTAAGAGAATTCTAAGGTATCTGAAAGGTACTACTAATGTTGGCTTAGTTTACAGAAAATCTAAAGAATACAACTTAGTAGGATTCTGCGATGCTGACTATGCTGGAGACAGAATTGTAAGAAAGAGTACTTTAGGAAGTTGCCAATTTCTTGGAAGTCATTTGATCTCCTGGTATAGCAAGAAGCAAGCAACTATTGCTCTTTCAACAACAGAAGCAGAATATGTCGCTGCTGCTGGTTGCAGTACACAGATGCTCTGGATGAAGAGTCAGTTAGAAGATTATCAGATATATGAGAGTAACATTCCTATATTCTGTGATAATATTTCTGCTATATGTTTATCTAAGAATCCTATTCTTCATTCAAAGGCTAAACATATTGAGATTAAACATCATTTCATAAGGGACTATGTTCAGAAGGGTGTTATATCTTTAAACTTTGTGGATACAGACCATCAATGGGCTGATATCTTTACAAAACCCCTGGCTGAAGATAGGTTTAAGTTCATTCTGAAGAATATCAGTATGGATTTATGCCCAGAATGAGAAGATGAGAAGTTCTTACGTATGGGTATCTTCTGAAATGAATGTCGATTTTTTTGTTAATCAGAAGTTCTGATTGAAATCTTCTGGAATTTATGATTCGATTATTACTAACGTTTCATTGTCTAAGTTGATTCAGAACCTCTTTTAAAGCAAAACAGCTGTAACGTTTTATCTCGGGATAGTAAACCTGTCGTTACTGTTCATGGATAAGCGCGCGTGCAGTTAAAGGGACGCCGACCATAGGTAACTGTGCTAGTCACCTCATTTGTCTTTATTATCTCTCCTCTTGTCACGCAACATTAAATGCTTTCCACCTTTTGTTTCTTCTTATTTTCTTTTAAATACTCTTCAAACGCTTTTCTTTCTCTATCTCCTTGCATTCCTCATCAAGTTTTCTCTCTCTCTCTCTCCTGTTTTTCTTTCTCTTCTCAAACATTTTTTTAAACCTAGTTCAGATCTAGCGTTCATCTTGAACCCTTTGTCTGGATCTATGACCCAAAGGCGGCAGATCTCTGCACATCTCGGGATGGCTCTTCTAATACCTCTCAAGTCAGACCTCTTCTTTGATGTTGTTATCAACTTTCATCCAAAGACAGAAGACTTTCTTGAGTTATGGGAAGAGGTTAAGAATGATATTCTTAACTTCTATGTTAAGGGAAAGCCCCACTTGCAGCAGCAGTTCTCTTCTATGAACTGTCCCTCACTTCCTCCTTGGTCTCTGGGATCTCTCCTACAGTGGAGGTTCCAGTCTGGAAGACAAGAAGACCACCGGGCTTCTTGATGGGTTGACACAGAATGTGTCTTGCTAGGGTTTTGTTTTTAATTTTTGTAGTCATTTCCTCTTTGGATGACTTTTTGTGTATTTGCTAGGAATGTTTCTCATCTTGTTAAACATAAGAACCTTTTGTAACATCTTTTGATTATCAATGAAAAGTTTCTTTGTATTTACATTCCAGTAATTTTATTTGTCGTTTTATTCATCTGAATCTTTTGATTTATTCTTTTTGATGTTATGACAAAAAGGGGGAGAAGATAAATGATAATGATAAATGATTTGATTTAATCAGTTGCATTTACTAACAAGAACTGCAAGTTCTATATGGTTTAAGTGCTTTGCAGGTATAAAGAATTGAAAAGAATCTTCAAAGCAAACACAAGAAGCAAAACCATAAGAAGTGTTATTCTGTAAAAAGAATAAGCTCATGGAAATTGAAGCAAGCTGAGTGCTGTCAAGCTTCAGAAGTCAGAAGCAAGAAAGAATGAATCAGAAGCACTGATAATAGAATTTGATCCATATTTGTCTATTTGCTCTGACAAAATTCTATTTGCTCTGATACATTAGTTTAAGCCTATAAGGCTCTGATACATATCATGTGTTCTAACATACATTTTATGTTCTAACTCGCTCATGCTGACTTTTGTCGTTTAGTTTTTTGTTCTGTAACATTTCAGGATGTAGAGATGCTCTGATGATGCTCTGGTACATTCAACAATGTTCTGATACAAATCTAGCATGAAGTGATGTTGGTAGAAATTCAAGTTCTGAAGCTGTCCTGAATGGAAGCAGAAATCAGAAGCTGTGAATGTTCTGAAGATCAAAGAAATTCAAGTTCTGAAGCTGTCCTAGATGGAAGCAGGAATCAGAAGCTGTGAATGTTCTGAAGATCTAAAGAAATTCTAGTTCTGAAGCTGTCCAATGGAAGCAGAAGTCAGAATCTATGAATTCTCTGAAGACAGAAGCCTATATGATCGTCTCTACCGAAATAATCAGGGAAGTCTTTTATTAAAGTTCTTCGAGTATTTATTTCAGGGGGAGATTATTTATCTCAGGGGGAGATTGTTAATCTCAGGGGGAGACATATTCATATGCTTATGCTATAGCTGTGTAATTTGTCTTTTGCCGTCTGCTCTTTCTGATCGCAAATTCATATCATTTATATATGTTTTTGTCATCATCAAAAAGGGGGAGATTGTTAGAACAAGATTTGTTCTGATCAATTATCTTAGTTTTGATGATAACAATAATATGAATTTTGCTTAAGATAATATGGTACTCTAATCCAATGCAATTTCCTTTTCAGGAAATATATAAAGAGTATGCATAATTCAGCGCTCAGAAGCTTTGTCTCAAAGGGTTCAGCATGCAACATCAGAACATGGTCTGGCAAGACATCAGAAGATGGTCGAAGCAGAATCAGAACATGGGTCTATGGAAGCATCAGAAGAACATGAGAACAGAAGCACTGAAGTTCTGATGGTATCACGCTCAGAAGCACTTCAAGGTCAGAAGATCAGAAGATGCTATGCACCAAGCTGTTTGACTCTGATGATATTCAAACGTTGTATTCACAAACATCAGATCAGAAGGAAGTACAAGTGGCAGGCTACGCTGACTGACAAAAGGAACGTTAAAAGCTATTAAAGGCAACGTCAGTAGACACAGCGTGAACAAGGCTCGAGGTAGTTGACAAAAGCGTATAACATTAAATGCGATGCTGTACGGAACACGCAAAGCATTAAATGCACTCAACGGTCATCTTCTCAACGCCTATAAATATGAAGTTCTGATGAGAAGCAAGGTTAATAACTCTGCACAAGATTATTCAAAAAGACTTGCTGAAACGCTGTTAAACTCAAAGCTCAGAATCTTCATCTTCATCAAAGCTCACTACATTGCTGTTGTAATATATTAGTGAGATTAAGCTTAAACGTTAAGAGAAATATCACAGTTTGTGATTATAGCTTTCAAGAAGCAATTGTAATACTCTTAGAATTGATTATATTAAGTTGTAAGGAACTAGAGTGATCGTGTTGATCTGTATACTCTAGGAAGTCTTAGAAGTTTTCTAAGCAGGTTGTAACTAGAGTGATCGTGTTGATCTGTATACTCTAGAAAGTCTTAGAGGGTATCTAAGCAGTTGTTCCTGGAGTGATCAGTGTGTGATCAGAAGACTCTGGAAGACTTAGTTGCTGACTAAGTGGAGAACCATTGTAATCCGTGCGATTAGTGGATTAAATCCTCAGTTGAGGTAAATCATCTCTGCGGGGGTGGACTGGAGTAGTTTAGTTAACAACGAACCAGGATAAAAATAACTGTGCAATTTATTTTTATCTGTCAAGTTTTAAAGCTACACTTATTCAAACCCCCCCTTTCTAAGTGTTTTTCTATCCTTCAGTTAATTGGTTAGAATTAATGTTTAGTAACATTTGGGCCAAAATTAGAATTTATGAGAGTTGAGTGGGTGAAAATGAGAAGTAGAGAAATAGAAATAGATATAGAGAGAAAAAGAGATATTTTGAGATATTTTTGGAAAGAAAGAAAGAAAACTTATGAAGAGAAAGAAGAGAAAAACAAAGCGAAGAAGAGAAGTGTAGAAATCCAAACCAAGCTAGGGCCAAGAATCTAACCAAGGTAAGGGGGATGAATCTAGTTTATCTTGATTGTATGATTTATTATAGTTTTGTGTGTTTTGTTCTTGTTCTTGCTCTTTTCTAAGCTTGACCAACAATGGTGGATTGGGTGTTTTTGTGAGTTTTGAAGTTATAAACTTGATCTTGTGGTGTGTATGTGTAATATGATGATAGATATCCCCATGGATCATGTTTGTTTTTCATTCCTCCATGTTTTCTTGCTCATTAAGAAATTGTTAGGTTATTGACATATAGTGAGTGAACCATGGATCATTGATTGTTAGAATAAATATATGGTATGTATGGATTGTGTAGGATGTGTAGGGAAGCTTATTTGAGGTTTTGAGAGGATTGGGTGGGGTTTTGTAGGTCTGTAGCAGAACTGATTTTTCTAGGTTTACGCAGGTCCGCTGAGCGGAGGGGGTCCGCTGAGCGGAGGTCCTTTTGCAGGAAAAATCTCTGTGAAGGTCCGCTGAGTGGAGGTTCTGTATTTTTGTCTGATAATTCTCTGTCTGGGTCCGCTGAGCGGAGCTCAAGCGGACTGTGCGAAATTTTGTTTTCCAAACTTCGTTTTGTTGTATCTTTTGAACCGTAGGTCGTTTCTACGCGCCGTTTGAAGAATTATGGGAACCCTTGAGTATGCTTTATGATAAAGAGGAGTGTGTTGGTGGTTGAATGATTTTTCATAAACGTATTTTGTGAAATGATATTATCTAATCAAGTATGTTTTGACGGTATATGTGTGCTGTGTGAATATGAACGCCTGAGTGGCAATTTTGATGATGTATCCGTGTGGATTAATATAGCCGGTGTGATGTAGATATGTGACCGAGTTATATTATTGTTGTTGTTGTTATGTAATCGAGTCGTTTGTATGCACAACATAACATTTCAATACGTTAATGGCGGAATGCTGTTAACAAATGGCCTGCGGGCATTGGTTACCAGTAGGAGCTTAATGCTCGGTAACGGTATATTAGCCTGAGTGGCAAGAGGTCATCAGTGGGAGCTAAATGCTCGATGACGACAGCCTGCGGGCTTCCTGAGTGGAATAAAGTCCCAGCATAATGCTCGGCAGGTGTATTTGTCATAATGACAAGGAGGAGTTTTACTCCGGATTTGGTACCACATGCATATGCATAGTCGAGTCTCATACATCATCGTCAGTCTTTATAATTTATGTTACCATTCGTGTGTCGCATTACTTATATATTGATTGTGGTTGACTTAGTGGATTATCTTGTTATATGATACTTGTGGGCATTACTATATTTATCATGCTTTCATTATGAATTATATTCTCACCCTTCTGCCTTAATGTTACCTACTCGTGGGTAATGTGCAAGTGATCCACAAGTGTAGGTGCTCTCTTTGTAGTCGTCCGTTTTGGTGTCGTCCGCTCGTGATACGTAACACCTAGGGGGGATCGAACACTTATTTTGTAGATAATGCTTATAGGATCCTTTTGATGTATATTTGATCCTTTAGATGCATTCGTATTATGTATTTTTGATACCTTCTTATGCGGTGTATTTTGGAAGAATGTTGTGGATATTTTGTTTACCGATGCATTTATATAAGTATGAATACATTCAGGTGTTTATAAGAATCTCTCCTCTTTGATTAATTGTGTTACGCATCTTTTGTGAGTATGTTATGTTTGGTTATGTGGTTACTTATGTGTAACGCCCTAATTGTTTTTATGAATTTAATTTTTATACTCTGATATTTGTACCTATATGCCTGGGTAGAATTGGGGTGTTACATTAGTGGTATCAGAGCGGGTCGGTCTTGTCCGACCAAGTGTCGTGTCGTTTGGTCTAACAATTCTTGTGTTATTCTTTGGGCTTACTTCTCTTGGTGTTATTGTGAAGTTTAGAGATGGCTGGACGTAATGACGCTACTATTGCTGCTGCATTGCAAGCTATGGCTGAAGCTATGCATACCGGTGAGAATGCAAGGTCTCGGAGTTTAGCGACGTTCCAGAGGGAGAATCCTCCTGTGTTTAAGGGAACGCATGACCCCGAGGGAGCCTTGACTTGGATGAAGGAGATGGAGAGAATCTTTCGTGTGATGGATTGCACGGAAGAGCAGAAAGTCAGGTATGGCACTCATCAGTTAGCTGTGGAGGCTGATGATTGGTGGTTGGAGACTTTGGCAAGGTTAGAAGCAACCGGTGAAGAGATTTCCTAGACGGTGTTCAAGAGGAAGTTTTTGAGGAAGTATTATCCGGAGGATGTCCGTGGGAAGAAAGAGACTGAGTTTCTGGCTTTGGTTCAAGGCAGCATGTCTGTGTCTGAATATGCGGCAAAGTTTAATGAACTTGTGAAATTCTACCCGCACTTTGTTGGTGAGGAAGCAAAATTTTCTAAGTGCATTAAGTTCCAGAATGGGTTACGTTCTGATATCAAGAAGGCGGTAGGATATCAGAAGATTCGGGTGTTTCCAGATTTGGTGGACAGCTGCAGGATTTATGATGAGGATAATAATGCTCATCATAAGGTGATTAATGAAAAGAGGAACAAAGGTCCGCAGAATCATGGGAAGCCGTATGATGGAGGGAGGGGTAAGCAAAAGATGAATTATGGACCAAGGTTTAGTGGGGGAGATGCTCCTGCTAAGATTGTATGTTTTAAGTGTGGTAAACCTGGCCACAAAAGTAATGTTTGCAATGGTGACACGAGGAAATGTTTCAAGTGTGGAAGGGTAGGACATATGTCATCCGACTGTACGTTCAAGGGAATAGTGTGTTTTAATTGTGGTGAAGAGGGACACATGAGCAGTCAATGTCTGAAGAAGAAAGTTCAAGCTGGTGGGAAGGTGTTTGCGTTGGCTGGAACTCGGACGGACAAGGGTGATCGACTGATCAGAGGTACTTGTTTTATTAATGGCATTTCTTTAATTGCTATTATTGATAGGGGTGCTTCGCATTGTTTTATAGCCGATGAATGTGTTAAAAGATTAGGTCTTGTTTTATCTGACTTGGGTGGTGAGATGGTTATCGATTTACCAGCAATGGGGTCGGTGACTACTTCTTTAGTTTGTGAGAATTGTCCGGTATCAATCTTCGGTAAGGACTTTACTGTTGATTTGATTTGTTTGTCGATGAACGAGTTAAACGTGGTTTTGGGGATGGATTGGTTGATGAATAATCGTGTCCATATCGATTGTTATCATAAGTTGGTGAGGTTTCCATTTCTTGAGAAGGATGTGGAATTTGGTGTCTTATCTACCAAGGAGTTGAATCGACTGTTAGCTGATGGGGCACAATTGTTTGGTGTGTTTGCATCGTTGACTGTGGAGAGTCGAGCTGCAGTTGGGGATTTTCCAGTAGTGCGAGAATTTCCCGAAGTGTTTCCTGAAGACTTTTCTGATGTGCCGCCAAAGAGAGAGGTGGAGTTTTCCATAGATCTAGTTCCTGGCACGAGGCCTGTTTCTATGGCGCCATATAGAATGTCGGCATCAGAGTTAGTGGAATTGAAGAAACAATTGGAAGAGTTGCTAGCAAAACATTTTGTGAGGCCTAGTGTTTCACCATGGGGAGCTCCAGTTTTGTTGGTAAAGAAGAAGGATGGAAGCATGAGGTTGTGTATTGATTATCGCCAGTTGAACAAGGTGACAATTAAGAATAAGTATCCACTTCCTAGGATTGACGACTTGATGGATCAGTTGGTGGGAGCCATTGTGTTTAGCAAGATTGATTTAAGATCTGGTTACCATCAGATTCGGGTGAAGGAGGAAGATATTCAGAAGACTGCGTTTAGGACTCGGTACGGGCATTATGAGTTTTTGGTGATGCCGTTCGGAGTTTCTAATGCACCTGGTGTGTTTATGGAGTATATGAATCGCATATTCCATGATCAGTTGGATAAGTTTGTTGTGGTCTTCATAGATGACATCTTGATTTATTCTAAGTCTCCGGAAGAGCATGAAGAGCATTTGCGTGTTGTGCTACAGGTTTTGAAGGAGAAGCAGTTGTATGCTAAGTTATCCAAGTGCGAGTTCTGGTTATCAGAGGTGAGTTTTCTTGGTCATGTGATTTCAGGTAAAGGGATTGCAGTGGATCCATCCAAGGTAGATGCGGTGCTACAATGGGAGGTTCCGAGATCGGTTACTGAGATCAAAAGCTTCTTAGGTTTGGCAGGTTATTACCGAAGATTCATAGAAGGCTTTTCAAAGTTGGCACTTCCGTTAACTCAGCTTACTTGCAAGGGTAAGGCGTTTATTTGGGACATAGTTTGGGAAAGGAATTTTGAAGAGTTGAAGAGAAGGTTGACTTCAGCTCCGGTTTTGGTTTTAACTGATCCTGAGGAACCGTTTGTGGTGTATTGTGATGCATCGCATATGGGGTTAGGTGGTGTGTTGATGCAGGAAGGTAAGGTGGTGGCTTACGCTTCGAGGCAGTTAAGGATTCATGAGAAGAATTATCCCACTCATGATTTAGAGTTAGCTGCAGTTGTTTTAGCATTAAAGATTTGGAGGCATTATCTCTACGGTGCAAGGTTCGAGGTCTTTAGTGATCATAAGAGTTTGAAATACTTATTCGATCAGAAAGAGTTGAACATGAGACAACGTAGGTGGTTGGAATTCTTGAAAGACTATAACTTTAGCTTGAATTACCATCCTGGTAAAGCTAATGTGGTTGCCGATGCTTTGAGTCGGAAATCTTTGCATATGTCCGCTATGATGGCGGAGGAGTGGGAACTTTTGGAGCAATTTCGTGATCTTAGTTTAGTATGTGAATTGACGCCAGGTAGTGTGAAGATGGGTATGTTGAAAGTGACGAATGATTTTCTTTCGACCGTTAGCGAGAGACAGAAGATGGATGTGAAACTTGTTGATTTGTTTAAGGTGGCAAATCAAAGTGATGATGGCGACTTTAGAGTGGATGGTCAGGGTGTTTTGAGATTCCGTGGTTGGATTTGTGTACCTGATGATTCCGAGCTGAAGAAGATGATTTTAGAGGAAGGTCACATCAGCAGTTTGAGTATTCATCTGGGAGCCAATAAGATGTATCAAGATTTGAAGAAGATCTTTTGGTGGTCTGGTTTGAAAAGAGATGTGGCTCAGTTTGTGTATGCGTGTTTGGTATGTCAGAAGTCAAAAGTGGAGCATCAGCATCCTGCAGGGTTGTTGCAACCGTTGGATATTCCAGAGTGGAAATGGGATAGTATTTCTATGGATTTTGTGACGAGTTTACCAAATACTGTAAGAGGTTTCGATGCGGTTTGGGTGATTGTTAATAGGTTGACAAAGTCTGCTCACTTTATTCCTATTAACATCACTTTTCCAGTTGCGAAGTTAGCTGAGATTTATATCAAGGTGATTGTGAAACTACATGGTATACCGTTGAGTATTGTGTCGGATAGAGACCCAAGGTTCACATCAGATTTTTGGAAAGGTTTGCAAGAGGCTCTAGGTTCTAAGTTGAGGTTGAGTTCGGCTTATCATCCTCAGACAAACGGTCAGACCGAAAGGACTATTCAATCGTTAGAAGACTTGTTGAGGGCATGTGTTCTAGAGAAGGGAGGTTCGTGGGATACTTATCTTCCATTGATAGAATTCACTTACAACAACAGTTTTCATTCTAGTATCAGAATGGCACCTTTTGAAGCGCTATATGGTCGTAAGTGTAGAACTCCATTGTGTTGGTTCGAATCAGGCGAGAGTGTGATACTCGGACCTGAGATGGTAAGAGAGACTACAGAGAAGGTGAAATTTATTCGTGAGAAGATGAGAAGCTCACAGAGTAGGCAAAAGAGTTATCATAACAAGCGAAGGAAAGATTTGGAATTCTAAGCTGGTGATCATGTATTCTTAAGAGTTACGCCTATGACTGGTGTTGGACGAGCTTTGAAATCGAGGAAGCTTACTCCGCGTTTTATTGGTCCTTATCAGATATCGGAGCGAGTTGGCAAAGTTGCGTATCGGGTGGCGTTACCGCCAAGTCTTGCTAATCTGCACGATGTATTCCATGTGTCTCAGTTGAGGAGATACATTGCGGATCCATCCCATGTGATTCAAATGGATGATGTACAAGTGCGTGAGAACCTGGCGGTTGAGACGATACCGGTGCGTATTGAGGATCGTGAGACTAAGACTCTGCGAGGCAAGGAGATCGCCTGGGTGAAAGTCGTATGGTTAAGTGCAGCAGGGGAGAGTTTGACCTTGGAGTTGGAGAGTAAGATGCGAGACTCCTATCCTGAGTTGTTTGTAGCAGGTAACCTTTATTTTCGAGGACGAAAATCTTTTAAGTGGGGGAGGGTTGTAACGCCCGTAAATGTGTTTTTCTGATTAATTGTGATGTTTGCTACATTTCCCTAATTTTACCGTTTTTGAATCGAGTCAATCGGTAAATATTAATTATGTTCATATTTTACTTATTACTTTCCATGTGTGTAATTATTATGTTTTGGGTGTTAATTGGTTAGAATTAATGTTTAGTAACATTTGGGCCAAAATTAGAATTTATGAGAGTTGAGTGGGTGAAAATGAGAAGTAGAGAAATAGAAATAGATATAGAGAGAAAAAGAGATATTTTGAGATATTTTTGGAAAGAAAGAAAGAAAACTTGTGAAGAGAAGAGAAAGAAGAGAAAAACAAAGAGAAGAAGAGAAGTGTAGAAATCCAAACCAAGCTAGGGCCAAGAATCTAACCAAGGTAAGGGGGATGAATCTAGTTTATCTTGATTGTATGATTTATTATAGTTTTGTGTGTTTTGTTCTTGTTCTTGCTCTTTTCTAAGCTTGACCAACAATGGTGGATTGGGTGTTTTTGTGAGTTTTGAAGTTATAAACTTGATCTTGTGGTGTGTATGTGTAATATGATGATAGATATCCCCATGGATCATGTTTGTTTTTCATTCCTCCATGTTTTCTTGCTCATTAAGAAATTGTTAGGTTATTGACATATAGTGAGTGAACCATGGATCATTGATTGTTAGAATAAATATATGGTATGTATGGATTGTGTAGGATGTGTAGGGAAGCTTATTTGAGGTTTTGAGAGGATTGGGTGGGGTTTTGCAGGTCTGTAGCAGAACTGATTTTTCTAGGTTTACGCAGGTCCGCTGAGCGGAGGGGGTCCGCTGAGCGGAGGTCCTTTTGCAGGATGAAATTCTGGTATGACAGAACCCAGATGTCTTATACGGTGTCGTGACATCTGGTCTGTTATAAACGCATCAATGGTAGGATAGGATGATATTTAATTATGGTTCAACACCAGTATGCTAAACAATCATAATAATACTGGAACCATTTATGCATAGTGATAACTCAGTTATCACAACCAGATTTTTATCTGAGGTGGTTCTGTAAAAGCACAAACTTTGGAAGTATTCCCTGATGTCATATTGAATGTCGTTACATCTGATCTGACATTATAAAACAGACAAGGTAGGAAAAATAAAACATTGCAGAAAATAAAGAACACATCAGAATTGTTCACCCAGTTCGGTTCAATCAACCTACTCTGGGGGCATACCAAGCCAGGGATGAAGTCTACTATTAGCAGTATCAATTCAGAGCTAAACTCCTAGTTTACAACTCCTCACTTAATCACTACCCAATGACCCCTCTACCTAGGTTCTCCCTAGATATGGAATATCTCCATTCCACTCCCAATCATAGCAATGATGTCTAGCAGTCAGCAACTCAGCCACTGCATCGACGGCTTAATCACCAACAATTTAAATATACATAATGGAGTAGTTCCAAGAACACAATCTTCACTCATTGCTTCACAGCTTCTGAGTGAATAAAATAAACCTCTTACCTACAGGCTTCGAGGCACAAATCAGTGACCATCCCACAACCTGGGTGGTTCACTTACACAACAAACCCTAATGACTACATTATGATCGTTAGGTTTACAAGGCTACAAATATTCCTATATATAACCTGATCCTAGTTGGACTTGGGCTTATAATCGCAGCACTCCTTGCTGTTACAAATCACAGAAAACTTTCTGCTAAAAACAAGGTCTTCAATCATAAGTTTCCTAATTTATCTTCATAATTAGAAACTGCATAATTCTCGAATATTCTAATCTTGATTCTCTTGACCTTTAAACTTGTGCCACATAGGATTGCATAATATTCCATAGAATATTCTGCATCTTTTGAGTACTTACTGAATCTTTATATTCCAGCTCAGCAGGCGCGTGACAGCTAAATATAACAGTAACTGCTGTCAAATACTGATGTCACAGAGCATGCCGTGACATTCCATAGAACATCTTGATGCTGTACCTGTTCTGCATAAATCACAGCAACCATTATTCTTCACTTCAATTCTCTGCTTCTCACATATCAGGGTGCCAAAAAGACAGCCCATGATTTGTTCTATTACTGATGTACAATCAACATAATCTTTAGTTTCCCAAAATAAAGACTGAGATAAATAAGAAAACATAATAGAAACAGAACAGAAAGCCTAAGAGCTACTGCTGTCAGACACTGATGTCATGACGTCGGGCATGACATCCAACTCACAGCATGTATTAGCTTACACAACCAGAACTTGCATAACCTGTAACACTACACACCACATGTCATGACCTTAGTCAAGACAACAGAATACACATGAATGTTTTACCATAAAATGCAGCCAATCAAAACATCTACAATCTCCCCCTTTGGCAAATTTTTGGCTAAAACATCTTGTCATCACAGTCATCACAGCAGCACAAAAACAACTAGCAAACTACCAGTTATGCAAAATTGCTAAAGCACATCAAAACATCAGACATGCTGAATAAGTTCCACAAGCTACACTATCACATAACATGAACAGAAACAACTTGTTCAATATGATCTGGGGTGACACTCTCTTCTCCCCCTGTTTGGCCATAAATGTTGCCAAAGCAACGGACATCTCCCCCTTAAAAGTTACTCTTCATGACTTGACCACTTCTCATAATGTCAAAACATTTGTTAGGACATCCTACATGACACATGCAAAAAACACCATCTGATAATCTTCAGATACCACTTCGCCACCAGCTTGATTAGAATACAATAAGTCACCCACATTGGGAGATCTACATTACAAGATGCACTCTTTCATAGATAGCTCATAACTTCTACCACAAGCTCCAAGAGGTGAATAGAAAACACCTCCTTTTTGTCTTCAACTTATTACTCTTCTGCCCAAAAGTAATTTGTCTAAGACTATCCTCAAGAATAATCAGCTGCCATATGTTGATTATCTTGATCCTTCGAATCCACTTCTGAGATGAACCAAATGCCACTGTTTGATTACCTCCTTCATGAATCCTCATATGAAAATGTCAAATGCCACTTTTTGACTTCTCCACGTTTATCAGACTTCTCTCAAGGATATTCTGACCCTTCAAGTGAAACATGAACTTCAAGCTACACATCAGTCATGATTAAGGGATAATATATGCCATATCTCAATAAACTTTTCTTCAGACTTCTCTTCTGACTTTGAGATAATGGATGCCACAATCTGTACCCCATGAGGAGATTCCCTCAACAAGGTTTCTGGAACAGATTCACTTATGACATAACTCCTGAAAATACCTCAGATTCCACACAGTAATCTGACTCCCTTGAATCATCACACAATATTCAAAACCATATTTCACTATGCACGATATACAGTATTCAGTTTTCACCACTAACTGTTCTATGGTTAAGAAAACAATTCACACATCTGGTTCCTTTGATCAAAAGAACATACCAGATATAAGCTCATCTTTGAATTTTCATAGAGGTCTTGAAAAGAAAACCTGAATGAATCCTTTCACTTGCACTGAGCTCTACTTCCAACTCCCATAAGCTTATGCCTGAAATAAACTAACATTTGGGATGGAAGGTTCAGTTGATTGTATTCTGACCAATCAACACAAAAAGCAGATGTCTCCTCTTCCAGATCAGGAGTAGGTTCCAAACAAATGTACTCACACTACATAAGTTTAGCACCAGAACATCTGTTCTTCAACTGGTAGCTGCATACCAGTATTCCATCAGTTCCTTCTTCTTGGAACACACAATTCTTGACAATCTTGAAGATCATCGAACAACTTTGCAGATGAACATGAGGAACACTGATCATTTGAACCTCTTCAACCTCAATAACCATGCCTTTATGAGTGGACTTGAGAAAAGATCTCAAGTATCTTTGACACTTGTACTAAAGTTGAAAACAATCTGCTACAAATTCTGTTGAAAACCATATAACCCTAGAGATCTTCTTTCAAAGATAGGATTATGCATCAGATGCTATGCAACAGAAAATAGCCATATATCAACAGAGATTACACAATGCTTACTCCCAAAACCAGTTGTAGGCATGACATCCAAGAATTGCAGCTGAACAATCCAACAATATGCTTGCTTCTTCTTCAAGCAACACAACAAGACCTAACCAATATTCTGACCAGAAAGAAACAGATAAGCACAAAGAATACCTTATCATTAACTTCACTCCCTTTACAGAACCAGAGTTCAATGCTCTTACAGACCTGGTTGTGAAACCAAGTTTGAGTAAGCAACCTCCATCCTGCAGTTATGTCATCCAAGCTCACACTTTTATGAATCCCTGCTTCTTTTCCAACAACATCAGACACTCTGATGCATGAGTCATCAGAAGGACTAGTTAGAGACTAATCCACTAGATGTACCAAGGATGCCACTTCCTTGAGCAAAGTTGTTTCCATGACGTCAAGAATACTGCCACTTGTTCTTGACTTCACAGTGTGCATTAGCCAATGCACTTCCTTACCTAGATCAGAATAAACTGATCCAAGTAACCACCATCAAGATTATGATGTCTTCTTCTTCTTCTTGTGCACTCCAAAGCTGAACATGTTTCTTGCCAGGAAACCTTTTTCAGAGATCATATGCTTCTGCTGCCACCAAAGAGATAGATCTTAAAACAAATGCACTATCCTTCCTGTACATGGTCTTGAAGAAGAGATGTTCCAACATCTTTAAGAACATCAGTTATCTTGAACTTCCAAGGATAATCAATTAAATACTTGTACTTTGCACAAATAACAATTGATCTTAAATCCCTTCCCAGTTAGATTCACCCTTAGGAAAGAGAGAGATGATGAATCTTTCCTTACAGATGTGTCACACAACAACCAGAACCCATGTGACACCGTTCAATAGCCAACTAAACACAAGGTTGAACCAGACGTGGGGAGGTTAACCAAATCTCCCCCTCAAACAAACAATCATGGAGACTCCACACCGCCTATTCATGCATTGTACATAAAAGTCTCATCATACAACATCCTTACTAGAGGTAACTAACTCCATGAGTTATACCAATACATACTTCATACACCAGTTGAGGATACCATACTTATATAAACCATGGTTAACAGAGATACCATGCAGCGGAAAACAACTAAAATTTATCCTCAATAAACCTCAGGCCTAAAACAATAACCTTTGAACAAACATATCAATCCAGGTGCACTTTGGGTTTGAAATTAAATCAAACTCCAAACAACAATAACTTACTAACATAGCTGCTCCCTTGGAATACAACAACTAGTAGGTTTCATTCTTACCCTGTCATGAATGGTCCATCCTCCAACTTCTAGGAACCATTCAAACAATCATATGAACCCTCCTTGTTCAGCAGATTTTTCAGCTACGTCGGCTTCTGCCATTACACACGGATCTCCTTTTAATCCTTCTTGAAGAACTCAAAGATCATGAGAAATAAGCTCAAGCATTTTATAGACCATAATAAGATTAATACCCTAATCTTTCATCAGCCCCAGCTTCATAGAACATAGCTCCAGTGATACTTCACAGCACCTTCAACCTGACAAGTCTTGACTGATCATATATAATAAATTGGTGAAGTGTCTTACGATGTCATGACATTAACGGTGACATTTCACCTTCAGCTTCTCTCTTGATGAGGATTCTTTAGTTTAGAGAAAATTTTCACAAGGTTCATCTTCAGATATATCAGGATTATATTGGACGCCATAATCATGAAGATTCTCTTAATTAGGTCACCACATATAAGTTTAAAAGATAATTTATCAAGATCCTCACTCCCGCATGAAGATTTTGATATTAACACTTATAGCTTCACCTTCTTCCTTTAAAAAGGAATACGAATCCTGGACAACTTGATCTTCAATAACAGATTTGCAGAAAAATCTTCTTCTGAGATGAAAAATAAAACATGTGTTTTCTTTAAATCTGCTGAAACTTCCATGTCATACAACCTCTAGTAAAAACCAGTCGTCTCCTAATCACTTCTGTAACACAGAGATCAAACCGGTCAGACTTTACATCTTAATCAAGTGCTCTTCTTCTCCTTTACCATTGCACCAGAAAGTATCATCCCTCGATCTCATCCTGAAACAGAATAGGACGCCCGCTCTGATACCAATTGAAATTCTGGTATGACAGAACCCAGATGTCTTATACGATGTCGTGACATCTGGTCTGTTATAAACGCAGCAATGGTAGGATAGGATGATATTTAATTATGGTTCAACACCAGTATGCTAAACAATCATAATAATACTGGAACCATTTATGCATAGTGATAACTCAGTTATCACAACCAGATTTTTATCTGAGGTGGTTCTGTAAAAGCACAAGCTTTGGAAGTATTCCCTGATGTCATATTGAATGTCGTTACATCTGATCTGACATTATAAAACAGACAAGGTAGGAAAAATAAAACATTGCAGAAAATAAAGAACACATCAGAATTGTTCACCCAGTTCGGTTCAATCAACCTACTCTGGGGGCATACCAAGCCAGGGATGAAGTCCACTATTAGCAGTATCAATTCAGAGCTAAACTCCTAGTTTACAACTCCTCACTTAATCACTACCCAATGACCCCTCTACCTAGGTTCTCCCTAGATATGGAATATCTCCATTCCACTCCCAATCATAGTAATGATGTCTAGCAGTCAGCAACTCAGCCACTGCATCGACGGCTTAATCACCAACAATTTAAATATACATAATGGAGTAGTTCCAAGAACACAATCTTCACTCATTGCTTCACAGCTTCTGAGTGAATAAAATAAACCTCTTACCTACAGGCTTCGAGGCACAAATCAGTGACCATCCCACAACCTGGGTGGTTCACTTACACAACAAACCCTAATGACTACATTATGATCGTTAGGTTTACAAGGCTACAAAGATTCCTATATATAACCTGATCCTAGTTGGACCTGGGCTTATAATCGCAGCACTCCTTGCTGTTACAAATCACAGAAAACTTTCTGCTAAAAACAAGGTCTTCAATCATAAGTTTCCTAATTTATCTTCATAATTAGAAACTGCATAATTCTCGAATATTCTAATCTTGATTCTCTTGACCTTTAAACCTGTGCCACATAGGATTGCATAATATTCCATAGAATATTCTGCATCTTTTGAGTACTTACTGAATCTTTATATTCCAGCTCAGCAGGCGCGTGACAGCTAATATAACAGTAACTGCTGTCAAATACTGATGTCACAGAGCATGTCGTGACATTCCATAGAACATCTTGATGTTGTACCTGTTCTGCATAAATCACAGCAACCAGTATTCTTCACTTCAATTCTCTGCTTCTCACATATCAGGGTGCCAAAAAGACAGCCCATGATTTGTTCTATTACTGATGTACAATCAACATAATCTTTAGTTTCCCAAAATAAAGACTGAGATAAATAAGAAAACATAATAGAAACAGAACAGAAAGCCTAAGAGCTACTGCTGTCAGACACTGATGTCATGACGTCGGGCATGACATCCAACTCACAGCATGTATTAGCTTACACAACCAGAACTTGCATAACCTGTAACACTACACACCACATGTCATGACCTTAGTCAAGACAACAGAATACACATGAATGTTTTACCATAAAATGCAGCCAATCAAAACATCTACACAGGAAAAATCTCTGTGAAGGTCCGCTGAGCGGAGGTTCTGTATTTTTGTCTGATAATTCTCTGTCTGGGTCCGCTAAGCGGAGCTCAAGCGGACTGTGCGAAATTTTGTTTTCCAAACTTCGTTTTGTTGTATCTTTTGAACCGTAGGTCGTTTCTATGCGCCGTTTGAAGAATTATGGGAACCCTTGAGTATGCTTTATGATAAAGAGGAGTGTGTTGGTGGTTGAATGATTTTTCATAAACGTATTTTGTGAAATGATATTATCTAATCAAGTATGTTTTGACGGTATATGTGTGCTGTGTGAATATGAACGCCTGAGTGGCAATTTTGATGATGTATCCGTGTGGATTAATATAGCCGGTGTGATGTAGATATGTGACCGAGTTATATTATTGTTGTTGTTGTTATGTAATCGAGTCGTTTGTATGCACAGCATAACATTTCAATACGTTAATGGCGAAATGCTGTTAACAGATGGCCTGCGGGCATTGGTTACCAGTAGGAGATTAATGCTCGGTAACGGTATATTAGTCTGAGTGGCAAGAGGTCATCAGTGGGAGCTAAATGCTCGATGACGACAGCCTGCGGGCTTCCTGAGTGGAATAAAGTCCCAGCATAATGCTCGGCAGGTGTATTTGTCATAATGACAAGGAGGAGTTTTACTCCGGATTTGGTACCACATGCATATGCATAGTCGAGTCTCATACATCATTGTCAGTCTTTATAATTTATGTTACCATTCGTGTGTCGCATTGCTTATATATTGATTGTGGTTGACTTAGTGGATTATCTTGTTATATGATACTGGTGGGCATTACTATATTTACCATGCTTTCATTATGAATTATATTCTCACCCTTCTGCCTTAATGTTACCTACTCGTGGGTAATGTGCAGGTGATCCGCAAGTGTAGGTGCTCTCTTTGTAGTCGTCCGTTTTGGTGTCGTCCGCTCGTGATACGTAACACCTAGGGGGGGATCGAACACTTATTTTGTAGATAATGCTTATAGGATCCTTTTGATGTATATTTGATCCTTTAGATGCATTCGTATTATGTATTTTGGATACCTTCTTATGCGGTGTATTTTGGAAGAATGTTGTGGATATTTTGTTTACCGATGCATTTATATAAGTATGAATACATTCAGGTGTTTATGAGAATCTCTCCTCTTTGATTAATTGTGTTACGCATCTTTTGCGAGTATGTTATGTTTGGTTATGTGGTTACTTATGTGTAGCGCCCTAATTGTTTTTATGAATTTAATTTTTATACTCTGATATTTGTACCTATATGCCTGGGTAGAATTGGGGTGTTACACGAGTAACCAAAATATAAATTATAGTTTGGAAGACTAGCAGTTGTTTACCAGAAATCACTGTAAACTAATTGGCACGCCCAGTGGGACAGTGTCAACTAGATTGTCATTAATTTGTGTTTTGTTTTTGTCTAGAAAATATCAAGACCTTGTATGAACCTTAGGAACGGTAAATTAACCAACAGTGTACAACCGATTCCTAAATGAAGGTACAACAAGAAAATGGTCAATGTGGCCAGTGGAGGGGGAGATCAAGATCCCCCACAAGGGTCAGGGACAGTAGTAGTAAATACTACGCACGTTTCGACTTCTACACAAGGAGCGCAAGATATACCAGTGTCGACAAGATCTGCGGCCATAGGTAGTTCCCACGCTATGCCCGAAAATACATCAGGGTCGACGGGGACTGTCCCAGTCTCCAGTTCGACTTCCATGCCTCCTTTTACAGGCACAAACGAGATACTATATTTCTCGACAAATGCCGCAAGTCAATTACATACCCAAGACCATCCTCATCTGCATTCGAGGGTTGGAGACCAGGGAATCCTTATGGAATGTTGTATTCGTATATGGCAGGATTACAAGGGGCAGGACCTACGTATACCGCACCTAGCGCAACGACGATTTCGCCTAATGTCGGTTCAATAGGTCGAAGCGCACAAAATACAGGCCCATCAGGCCAAATGCCTCTCTTAACTACTAATAGTCAAGCAGCATTTAGGCAGGAAATGGATGCAAGTAACCATGATATGCTAGGTGTTCTTGCTAGAGAATTGGGGTCAATCTTTAACCCATTAATGGCAAACATTACCAAGACTAACCAGTGTAAGTATAAGCCTACACTCACAAAGAAGTTTTCGATTCATGGCAAACATCGTAAGGGAACAAACTGTCAAGTCTCAAGCGAATGTCTGAAATAAAGACAAGATTTTGGGATACAAGATGTTTTAGGTCGACCTATACATCCATTAGGCCGACTGAAACTGAAGAAAATAATCAAGGTTCACCTCTGCTATATTTAGGTCGACCAAACCAAGTAACTAGGTCGACTTAAACTGAAGAAAATCCACAAAAACAAAATTCAACTATTAATAGGTCGACCTAATGCTTATGCAGGTTGACGTAACTGAACACAAACACAATAATGGTGAATCTGCTTCATTTAGGTCGACCCAATCAATGAGGTAGGTCGACCTATTACCTCAAAATCTGCCAAACTGATGCGCTTTAGCTGTTCTTGGTTTGCTGCACCAATTTATATTATTTTGTGTTAGTTATTCATTTTAACACCAACAACTGAAAGATACACAAAGGCTTCTCATCTTCGTTCTTCATCTCATCTCCAACTCAATTACACACAATCATTTTTGCTTTGAGGGTTTGTGATCAAGATCGATAACGTCCATGGAAAGGAATTGAGGATTCCCAGTGGGTGAAGATTTGTGGGGTTTTGGTGAATAAAATCTGCGGGTTTTGTCCTCCAAGATTGGTGAATTTTGGGGGTTTTTATCAAGAGGTTTCATCAAGTATTCAGCTGAGTGTGAAGATTGAAGAACAAGGGTTCAAGCAATTCACAACTCTGCAGAAAAGGAATCAACGATAAGCTTTTGGAGGATACTTGATCTGGCTCAAGATCAAGGGGAAGAAGATATAAAGAATCAACATAATCGGTTTATCGTTATTGCTTTGTTATCTTCTTTGTACAAACTGTTTTTAATCATAATGAAAGACATCCCAATTCCCGTTTGGAATTAGGGGCAGATGTAGTCGTAGCGAGGACGATCGACGAACTGCCTGAACAAATATCGTGTTCTTATTGCTTTTATCTTTTAGCTATCGTTACACTTATTTCTGGTCATAATTGCAAATTGATTAACGTATCAAGTGTTAAACTTGTGTGATAACATTCTGCATAAACATCACAAGTCATCACACTTTGATTCACAAGTCAATTTGGACATTATCACCAAGTGTTTGATATATTGCCTCTATTACATATCAAAGCCATTGAAAACAATCTATCAATCGAACACGTAAATGATTTATTAAGAGATAACTTGTTGATTCTCTAAAACCTTTTATCATCACATCATAATAAGTTTGTGGTTTAAAAACATATACAATACTTCCAGTAGCGGTTCGGAATAGACGCGAATCGATCCAAAAAATGCTTTCGCAATTATTTTTGAAAAAAAACCGAATAAATTCTGAGGTTCTATTCACCCCCCCTCTAGAACCTAAATCCTAGCGTCTAACAAGTGGCATCAAGAGCTCTGCTTTATTCCTTGCTTCTTGAATCACTTATTGGACAAATGACTTCCGGACCTAAAGGGGCTCACAATAGGGCTCCAGTTTTCAACGGTGAAAACTATAGCTATTGGAAGGATTGTATGTGTGTTCATATCAACTCCATTTATAGGAACATTTGGACATCAATTGTGAATGGTCCTTTTGAAATCACCATGACCAATGCTGCAGGAGCTGTCATTCCTAAACCAGAAACCAGTTGGAATGCTGATGATGAAAAGAAGTACGGATATGATTGGAAAGCGAGAAACATTCTGATATCAGCTCTAGGAGTTGATGAATACTATCGCGTTTCACATTGTAAAACTGCTAAGGCTATGTGGGACACATTAAAAGTCGCACATGAGGGCACGTATGATGTCAAACTAGCTAGAATCAACACATTAACTCAAGAGTTTGAACTCTTTCATATGGAAAATGGTGAATCCATTGAAAATATGAAAAAGAGATTCGTACATCTTATAAATCGTTTAAATTCCCTTGATAGACCTGTTTCCAATGAAAATTCTACTAACAAAATTTTAAGGTGTTTAACTAGGGAATGGCAACCCAAGGTTACATCTATAAAGGAAGCAAATGATCTAAACACCTTAGACATAACCACTCTCTTTGGTAAACTTGAAGAACATGAGCAACATCTTAAATGCCTTGACATGCATGAGAAAAAGGTAAAGAAAGATAAGAACATGGAGAAAGAGGTAGATAATAAGTCAATAGCTCTAAAGTCTTCAAGCTCCAAGACCTCAAAGCAAGAACAAGAAGATAGTGATACAAGTGATGAGGAAGACTCGGATGATGAGGAAATGGGACTGTTTGTACGAAGATACAACAAATACATAAGGAAAAATGGAGCAAAGCACTCCGACAAAAGTTTGATCAACTATAGAAAACAATTCAACAAGTACAAACAAGATGAGAACAACAAAGGAAAGGCCAAAGGTCCGTGCTTCAATTGTAGTAAGATTGGTCATTACAAACCGAATTGCCCTTACCTTAAGAAGGAGAAAGAGAAGAATCAAAGCAAAGGTCACAACAAGCCTAGAAGAGCTTATATAGCATGGGAAGGTGATTCCTCAAGTGAAGACTCATCAAGCGATGAAAAAGAATCGGCAAACTTATGTCTTATGGCTCATCAACACAAGAAAAAGAAGCATGTAAGTCATCTCAAACCTGAACTTGTAGTTAAGGTATCTCATGGAAATGCAATCGAAGCTTTCAAACTTTTAGCCTCAAATAAGAAATTTTTTTCACATCTTGAATAAAAAGTTGAAAAGACCGAAAAGGATATGGAAGCTTTGAAACAATCTATGTTAGATATTAAAAAGGATAATATTTAGAAAGATCCCACATCATGGGTTGGTTGTGAGACATGTCATATTTGGCAAAAAGAAGTAAGATATCTAAAAACAAAATTAGAAAAGGCTTCACAACCAAAAGTGACGTTTGCGGTTGATCTAAATAAATTCAAGAGATCTTATACTCCTCTATATAGTAAATACACCTTCTTACCTAAAGCATCAACCGACAAAACGGTATATTCTCATCATATTATGTGTCACTATTGTTGCAAAAAGGGACATACCATTCAAAAATGCAAATTTAGGAGAATTTTAGTTCCTAAAGTGTTTTTCAATGGTTGCCTAAGTGCAACACCTTATTTACTCACTACCAAGGACCCAATGAAAATTGGGGACCTTCAATTCTAAATTAATTTTGCAGGAGAAGTGTCTTGACATTGCCGAGAGGTCGTGGTTCCTTGATAGCGGATGCTCAAGACACATGACGGGAGACATATCACTTTTTGTTGAGTTCCACGCAAAGAAAAAGGGATATGTCACCTATGGAGACAACAATTGGGGAGCTATACTTGGTAAAGGAAGTGTAGGCCCATCTACTGAAGACATTGTCAAAGAAAAGGAAGAAGAAAGTGAAGTCATTGAAAAGGAAGATGCTAAGGAAAAGAAAGATGAATCTCATGATAACATTGAAAAAGAAAGCATCTCAAACAATGAAGAACTTCGTAAGGCCTGGACAAACGTAAAAGATCATCCAATCGACAACATAATAGGTGATATCTCAAAGGGCGTTACAACACGCTCCAAGATAAGTAACTTTTGTCATCATTTTGCTTTTGTTTCACAAGTTGAGCCGAAAAACGCAAAGGACACATTACTTGATGAGCATTGGCTAATGGCCATGCAAGAAGAATTAAACCAATTTAAACGGATTGATGTTTGGGACCTCGTTCCTCATCCGGGATAACATCAAGTAATCGGTACTAGATGGGTTTTTCGCAACAAACTTGATGATAACAGAGTTATCACTAGAAACAAAGCTAGATTAGTAGCTCAAGGCTACAATCAAAAGGAAGGTATTGATTATGAAGAGACGTACGCTCCCGTAGCATGTCTTGAGGCATTTCGTCTCTTACTTGCTTATGCTTGCTCAAAAGACTTTAAGCTTTTTCAAATGGACGTTAAAAGTGCCTTTCAAAATGGCTATATTAATGAAGAAGTCTATGTGGCTCAACCACCCGGTTTTGAAAATTAAAAGTATCCAACACATGTTTATAAGTTAAAACGTGCTTTATACGGTCTCAAACAAGCCCCCAGGGCTTGGTATGAACGTTTAAGAAAATTTCTACTTAGTCAAGGATACTTTAGGGGTAAAGTTGACACTACCCTCTTCATTAAAAGAAAATATAAAGATATACTTTTGGTTCAAGTTTATGTAGATGATATAATATTTGGGTCAACTAATGCAAAACTTGTCAAAGAATTTTCTAAGCTTATGTAGAGTGAATTATAAATGAGCCTCATGGGAGAATTGAACTTCTTCCTTGGTCTACAAATCAAGCAACTTAGTCATGGAACCTTCGTTAGTCAAACCAAGTATTGCATAGAATTGCTTAAGAGATTTGGAATGAGTGAGGCAAAGGAGATTGACACACCTATGGAAACCAATAGCAACCTAGACAAGGATGAAAAAGGTAAAGAAGTTGATGTGAAATTTTACTGAGGCATGATAGGCTCATTATTGTATCTCACAGCTTCAAGGCCTAACATCATGTTTAGTGTATGTATGTGCACGAGATACCAATCATTCCCAAAGGAATCACACCTAAAAGTTGTAAAAAGAATTATACGATATCTCCGTGGAACTACTACATATGGTCTATAGTATCTTAAGGGAAATGAATGCTATTTGGTGGGATTCTCCGACTCCGACTTTGCTGGTTGCAAATCTGACAGAAAAAGAACTAGTGGCACATGTCATTTATTTTCAAATTCATTGATAAGATGGCACAATAAGAAACAAGTATCAATCATGCTATTTACAGTTGAGGCAGAATATGTAGCTGCCAAAAGCTGTTGTGCTAAGATATTGTGGCTCAAGCAACAGCTTATTGACTTTGGCATTAAACTTGATCGAATACTTATCATGTGTGACAACACAAGTGCCATAAACTTAAGCAAGAATCCTGTTCTACACTCACGAACCAAGCATATTGAAATAAGGCATCACTTCCTAAGGGATCGTGTAGAAAAAGGGGAAGTCATATTTGAACATGTAGAAAGCAAGAAGCAACTAGCTGATATATTCACCAAGCCTCTTGCAACCGAGCCATTCTTCAACATTCGCAGAGAATTAGGGATATTGGATATCTCTATTTTGAGCTAAATTTGATTTTGATTATATAATTATTTTAACTCTAACTATTGATTATGCTCAAGCTAACATCTCTCTTAATGTGAAGGTAGTACGTAATCAATCAAGGATCGTGCTACATCATGATGACAAGTAATCTGAAAATTGAGAAAGCGGTAACATGTTTGTTGTTCACTTCCAAAAATATTATTGATTCTATAATATTCTATCAATAACATGCTTATAGTGACCTCATACATGCTTCTCCATATCACTCATTTACAATTTTTTTGCTCATCATTAATCATAATATGTCATGCTTGAGCATACACATGGTAAAACAAGCTTACATTTTCCATTCACAAGTCATTTCACTGCATTTCAAGCATTTGAAATAATCTTAGGTCGACCTCCAAGGCCTCTGAGTCGACCTACTGAAGCATATTCCATAAATCACAAAAATACTCTCAGTTACGTCGACCTATACCTTCTTTAGGTCGACCTAATCTGAATTTTTTTTATTCCTCAGCCACTGCTTTTGTTAGGTCGACGCAGACCATAGTTAGGTCGACCTCCTGCGAATTTTTTTTCCCCAAATTGGGTTTTAGGTCGACCCGACCCATATTCATTCATTTTTATACATTCAGTCTTCATTCTTGCTCCATCTCACCACTCTCTCTACGGCTAACCCTAATCCTCCAAGATCAAATCATCCAAAACTCCTCACTTTCACACAACTTGTCTTCAATAATGGCTCCAAAATCCAAAAAAGGGAAAGAAATTGCGTCCGGCTCTTCATCTCAACCGGTAAGTGCTCTAGCTCTCGTTCATCCCAATTGTAAAGGGGACTTTGAAAAATGGCAGATGAAGCGGAAAATTATTAAGCAATATGTTTATAACCCTATGGTAGCCGATAGAATAAATATTCCAAAAATTACCAGTCTTATTACTCATCAAAATATTCATCCTCTGTTGCAATACGACACTCCATATAATGAAGATGCTGTTTGGGCATTTTATGTTGGGTTACAAAAAGGTGAAGGTTGTTATTTCCGGTTTAAAATGGGGTCTCGCTCTCACTTTGTGGATAAAAAGGTTTGGGCCAACATTTTTGGCCTTACCCTTGAGGGTGATGAACTTTGCATAGAAGATGGAGATGTTCCGACAGACTATGATCACTTGGCCTACATGAACTCAATTCTCAAGGACCCTTCTGTTCTTGATAAACCAAATGAAACAATCACAGCAGGGCACTTAAAGTGAAATCCAAGACTATTGCATTGTATAGTCTCTAGAATCATTCGACCACGATCGGGTGGATATTCTATAATTGAACGCAATGAGATTATGTTGATGTACTTACTGCAAAATAGAACTTGTGTGCACAAGCCTAATTTTCCAGCCACCAAGTTTTATGAAGTCAAGTAGAAAACTACAGCTCTGTGTTATGGATCGATCATTCAGACAATTGTAAATCATTTTGGTATGAAAATTGATGGAATGACCTACATCAAGATCAAACACCCTCAAGAGTTATCTCAAACAACTTTTACTTTCATGGGGTATCACTGGGATCCAAATAGGCAGGCCTACTACCTCATCCAAAAAGGTACTGGAAGAGTTATTTACAATTATGATGACCCTGCTGAATTCGTCATATCAGAGGAAATGAAGAAGAAGAAGAAGAACATGATCTTGATATTCCTATTGATGATGATCACACTATGGAAGATGTCCATCATAAAGCAGAATCAAATTGGCAATATCCACCTTCTCAAGAAGAGGATATTCATTGGGGATACACAGCTCCACCTCAGTCGGATCAATCCAACATCATTTCAATGCTAGAGAACATGCAACTTCTTCAACAACAAAATTTTGAAGCTCAGCAGCTCCAATTTCAGAACATACATCAACTTCAACAAGATCGTTACAATGAACATCAACTTCAGTATGCAAATATGCTTCTCTTAGCTCAAGAGCATAAGAGTGATTTTGAGACTTTTGCCTCAAACCTCATTGAAAGACAGAACCACTTTGAGGAAACAGCTACTAACAGGCATGCTAGTCTAAGTCAAAGCTTAAACATTCTCAACAAATCTGTCCTTAACCTTATTGAGCAAGTTGAAGAGGATAGACCTCAAGGGTTCCAAAGAGTAAGAGGGAGGCTAGGCAGACGTTAGAGAACATTGCATCTCATATCATTTGCATTTGCATTTCATTTTCCATTATGTTTCTGCATCTTTTATTATAACTGAATTTCAACTTGGTTTGTAATGTTAACATGCTTGGATATTGTTTTCTCTTTATTATAATATTTTGTTAAGTTTATTTCTGTACGTATCTTTTCCTCTATTACCTTCTTCATGTCTATCTTTTGATGTTGTCAAAGGGGGAGTAGTTGAGAGTATGAGTACGGGGGAGCTTACGCATTCAAGTACGGGGGAGCTTACGTATTCAAGTACGGGGGAATTCACATCATTCAACCTATATTTGCCATCATAAAAAAGGGGGGATATGTAAGTATAAGCCTACACTCACCAAGAAGTTTTCGATTCATGGAAAACATCGTAAAGGACCAAACTGTCAAGTCTCAAGCGAATCACTGAAATATAGACAAGATTTTGGGATACAAGATGTTTTTAGTTGACCTATACATCCATTAGGCCAACTCAAACTGAAACAAATAATCAAGGTTCACCTCTGCTCCATTTAGGTCGACCCAACCAAGTAACTAGGTCGACCTAAATTGAAGAAAATCCACAAAAACCAAATTCAACTGTTAGTAGGTCGACCTAAAGCTTATGCAGGTTGACGTAACTGAACACAAACACAATAATGGTGAATCTGCTTCATTTAGGTCGACCCAATCAAGGAGGTAGGTCGACCTATTACCTCAAAATCTGCCAAACTGATGCGCTTTAGCTGTTCTTGATTTGCTGCACCTATTTATATTATTTTCTGTTAGTTATTCATTTTAACACCAACAACTGAAAGATACACAAAGGCTTCTCATCTTCGTTTTTCATCTCATCTCCAACTCAATTACACACAATCATTTTTGCTTTGAGGATTTGTGATCAAGATCGATAACGTCCATGGAAAGGAATTGAGGATTCCCAGTGGGTGAAGATTTGTGGGGTTTTGGTGAATAAAATCTGTGGGTTTTATCCTCCAAGATTGGTGAATTTTGGGGGTTTTTATTAAGAGGTTTCATCAAGGATTCAGCTGAGTGTGAAGATTGAAGAACAAGGGTTCAAGCAATTCACAACACTGCAGAAAGGGAATCAACGATAAGCTCTTAGAGGATACTTGATCTGGCTCAAGATCAAGGGGAAGAAGATATAAAGAATCAACATAATCGGTTTATCGTTATTGCTTTGTTATCTTCTTTGTACAAACTGTTTTTAATCATAATGAAAGACATCCCAATTCCCGTTTGGAATTCGGGGCAGATGTAGTCGTAGCGAGGACGATCGACGAACTGCCTGAACAAATATCGTGTTCTTATTGCTTTTATCTTTTAGCTATCGTTACACTTATTTCTGGTTATAATTGCAAATTGATTAATGTATCAAGTGTTAAACTTGTGTGATAACATTCTGCATAAACATCACAAGTCATCACACTTTGATTCACAAGTCAATTTGGACATTATCACCAAGTGTTTGATATATTGCCTCTATTACATATCAAAAACATTGAAAACAAGCTATCAATCGAACACGTAAATGATTTATTAAGCGATAACTTGTTGATTCTCTAAAACCTTTTATCATCACATCATAATAAGTTTGTGGTTTAAAAACATATACAATACTTCCAGTAGCGGCTCGGAATAGACGCGAATCGATCCGAAAAACGCTTTCGCAATTATTTTTGAAAAGAAATCCGAATAAATTTTGAGGTTCTATTCACCCCCCTCTAGAACCTAAAGCCTAGCGTCTAACAACCAGGATAATGTAGAAACATACCAAAAAATATCTTCACAAATAGGTCGAATGACATATTTCTTAGGAGTCCCTCAAACTGGGCGAAGAAACAACCAATCTACCTATCGAGAAAGTGACCCGGTCCTAGAACAAGTTTGAAATGCAGTTCCGCCACCTAGGCAGACACCCGTCGAAAGAAATCAAGTGATAGATTTAGAAAATCAAAATCAAACGGGCGCACTAGATGAATCGGCGTTTCTCGTCATTCAAACGGGCATATTTTCTTCATCGCTTATCGGATTGAGACGATTCTCGCGGCGACGAGTCACGAATTTGGTCATCTTCGCAATGGCGTTGGTTTCATTCCGAAATTTCGCGCAAAATCACATTTCCTCGAAAAACAAGCCAAAAAGAGATAATTAAGGGCGTTTTGGACGTTTCACCACTCACACTATATAAGTTATTTTTCTTCATATTATCTCATAACTTCACTTCACCCTAAAAGATCAAAAACACTTTCTCTCAATTCTCTCTCAATTCTCTGGGATCAAAACCACAAATTCTATGAAACTTTAATCAATTTTCTTCAAGATCAAGAGCAACATGGATTGAAGATCAAGATTCGGAGTTCGAATTTCTTCTCCCTCCTCCTACATCTTGCGCGTGCCTCTCTCTCTTCTCCCCTTGGGATTCGCGTTTCGGCTTCGCGTCGTGTTCGTGTTCGTGTCGTGTTCGTGTTCGTGTTCGTACTTCGGTTTAGAACTTCATTCGGTAAGCTTTCGGATCTTGAATTAAGTGCTTAATTGTTGATCATTACATGAATTTGAATCTAGATCTAGGTTTTATTTTTGATTAATGATGATTGATGATGATTGATCGGTGAATTTGCATGTCGATGATTGATTTTGTGCATATTATATGAAGTTTGATTAGATCTAATAATTGTGGCATGTAATTGATGTTTGATGATGTGAATTGACAGACTACATGTTGAATTGACTCGAATATGAGAGTTGATTGTTGCTTGGTAATTGATTGTTGGTGATATTGAGTTTGTTCTTGATTTCAAAATTGGCACATAACATGTTTGATAAAATGAATGTGAGAGTTTATGTTTGACTATAATTGAAGAAACATTGAGTGACATTGTTGTAGTGACTAATTGATGAAACTACTTCATGGTTTGGTGTGAACTTTATGAGTTTTAGTGGCAATTCAAGTGATATAATAGTGCTGGAATTTTATGGTGTTTTTGTCGATGTTTTGGCACTTTAAAATGCATAGAAATCATGGTTGCATAAACATATAAATGCTGGATTTTTTGGTGATGTTTTAGTGTTGATTTGTTGAATTTTTAGTGCTATTTCATTGATTTAATATTGCTGGAAAATTAGTTCGTGTCATGTTTAGGTGAATTGTGCAATGGTGGAATTGATTTTGTTGGTGAAAATGCTTGGCAATGCTTGATGTTGATTTGTTAATGATTATATTTGTTGAGATGTTGCATAAAAAAGTGTTGGTTGATGCTTAAGTTTTTCACTTGTTTTGATGTATGTTGAGAGTGTGATAGAAATTTTGTTTTGGTTGAAACTTGTTTGGCACTTCAATGTTATGTTGATGTTTGATTTACCATATGAAAATGTTTCTAAACTTGGTTTGATTTTTGATTACACTTGTGTTGCTATTACCACTTTAAAACCATGTTCCATGTCCAAATTTCACTTACAAGTATATGCTATCTTTTACCAACTTATATGAAACTTTGTCTTGAGTTTGGTAATGATTTTAAGGCTTTTTTGGGGACTGGTTTTTCATCAATAAAGTGCAGCAAGTTTGATACTCTAATTGCTACATGAAACCATGTTTTCATGTCATATTTCTACTTGTAAACATGTGCTATCTTTGTGCTATTGTGGTAAGACTTTCTCTTGGCTTTATGTGTTTTAGGAGCATTTATGGGACTGTTTTAGCATCACAATTATGCAGAAGTTTCACTTGTTCCCTTTACACTACACTTCCATCTTCACAACTCATGAAATTTGACATTTAATTGTTTTCTTGTGACATAGAACTTGTTGATTTTGGTTGTGGTTTGTTTCTAAGTGTTGAATTGGGGTTTCCTTGTGCTACTAGTTGTTATTGAGATGATGCACTTTTCTGTTTTGCCTATTCGTCGCATTTGACTCGGTTTTGCTATTTACTCGCGTTGTGTCGGCTTTGTTTCAATTGGTCATAACTTTTGATCTATGAGGAGTTTTTGAGCATGTGAATAATGTTTTTCATACGTAATAATATTTTTGGAGCTGTTTGTACAGTTTATTTTCGATTCTGGCCGACTTTTTTTACCGTTTTCGCTACTGCCCTTGTTCCGAAGTCGTGCTTCCGGGCCGATTTTGTAAATTCTAATAGAATATTTGACTTATTTAGCATGTTTTAACCTTGCCATAAAATTTTGGTTTAGTTCCGACAAGTTTAGTTTTTTATCGTTTTTGTCCGGTTTTGCCGTTTCGGTGTACCGTTGTGCATGTTTGTTTTGACTTTTGTAATTTTACTGTACATATTTGATTTGCTTTTTAATACTATCTCATGTTTCTTCTTGTTTGCTTTTGTTATGTTTTCACTTTCTATTCCGTTATCCATTTCTGGTTTAGCTTATAATGAAATAATGCAATTCCGATTGTGATATGTTGTTATCTCTAACTTGTGTGCTAGTGTGCGAGGCTTATGGACGGACACCGATCGATGCTTATCATGTGAGTGTCCTGCTTTACTTGCGGGATGCGATTTCATTCACTTGCTTCGTGTTCTCATCCTGGAGACACGTCTCTATTACTTTATATCTGCTTGTTTGGTTTTCTTGTTCCTCTTGCAGGTGTATTGTGATTGTGCTCAACGTGCATGTCGACTTTTGTGTGCTTTCATGGCTAATCGGTGTGTTGACTATTTGCTTTTGCTTCGCTAGCTCGCTCGTGGGATCCTAGTTTCCTTACTCTGTTCCCTTTAGTTTACAGATCATCATCCGTTTGGTATTGATTCCGTTTCATTTTATTCTTTCTCGCACTTTATCGCTTTCTCGCATCATCCTTTAACATGAGAAGTAGGACCTAGACATGCATCTGGCCAAGCCCTCAAATGAGGCTCTGTTTTTGTTGGTGTGTTTACATTTGTTCTTTGCATCAGGGAGTCACGGTGTAATAAGTCCTAAATAGCACTCTGTTAAGTCCTCATGGAAGGCATGCGAAAAGGGTTAGCAATCAACCCCCACCTAGTCTCATCGAGTCTGTTCATGATGCGCACGGTACGCGTGGCTCGCTTATGAACTTGCACAAGATCTTGTTATCGAGTATGTCAGGAAAAAGGTTCATGCAGCTGGACCCCCGCATTTCCTATAGCTCGCGTTGTACGACGTTGATGCTCGGTGTCTACACGCACCGTTTTCCTTTCCGATCCGTGATGGCTTGTCTATGGCCCGATCATTTTTGCAAGTTCTAATTCTTGGTTGACTCGGGTGATTCGCTCCCCTTGGCTATGGCGGGACCGCTTTTCTACCACTCGGCTAGTGCCGTTGGTTTGTTTTCTTTACGAGCGGAGCTCGTTTGTGTGATATTCTTGTTTGCCTTCCCTCTCCTTCGTAGGTTGCTAGTTTAGCTTAGATTTGTACCCTTTGTTTGATAACATTAGGTAGCAAGCTTTCCCCTATCTTAGGTCTTCCTCATGCATTCTTTAAAACACAAACCACACTCTTTGATTTTTTTCTTAAGAGCTTGTTATTTCCGCTCCATTCCTAGCATAAGTCTCCAAAGGTCGAGCAGCGGAGTGCGAATGTAACTCGTTCGCCTAAAAAACACAAAACAAACAAAAACTAGTTAGTCGAGCTACGGTACCTCTGATTCCTCAAAAAGGATACGTAGGTGTCATACCCCAATTTTTGACCTAAGATACCACCTCATATCATTTGCATATGCATCATTTGCATTTCTAACAAATTGCATAGCTTGTGTTTGCTACTTGTGCTCAACAGGG
This sequence comes from Vicia villosa, assembly GCF_029867415.1. Taxonomy (NCBI): domain Eukaryota; kingdom Viridiplantae; phylum Streptophyta; class Magnoliopsida; order Fabales; family Fabaceae; genus Vicia; species Vicia villosa. The sequence goes on along the minus strand of NC_081182.1, from coordinate 108,475,789 downwards.
TTTAATCAAGAAATCACTCATCAGTACAAGTAACAATCAATTAGAGTTTTGTTCTCCCTTCATCTCAAAGGAACTATCTTCATCAACAATCAACATTTGGTCCTCAAAAATCCATTTCAACAAGCTCAGAGACTTTGAATCAACCAGATTAGGTTTTTGATTGAAGATAGCATACTCCTGACTTTTGCTCAGGATTTGACCTAATGACTTGGGACATGACCTCAAGACCCCAAGTGCATCATTTTGACCTAATCCATTGGCTCAGAACATCTCCTATACAAGGATTGATCAACAGTGCAATTTCAAATCATCAGATTAGGGTTTTGAATTCTCAGGGACTGAAATCAGGGATCACATTTGGGAAACCCTAAAAAGCTCCAGGAGATCATTCAAAAGTTTCAATCATCTTCAAATAATCCCTATGACAATATCCAATGGAAATTGCATCTCAATCCAAGATCCATAGTCATCAATTTCATTAGGTCGACAATTAGGGTTTTTGACCTAATTCACTGAACAACTGACTTTTTAATCAGGACATGGTGCCACAACTTAAACCATGGCTCAAGGTCCTCCAATAGCTCAATGCGATCCATTCATACCACTCATTTGATGAGGATAGCTTGATTCATTTGAAATCTCCAGAAATGCGATTCGTCTGAAAAAGTCAACTGTACAAGATCACCATTGACTTTTGGGGAATTTTGGTCAACCATGACTTTTGAAGTTTTGAATCATCAATATATGATATATGAAGTCATTTGATCAAGAAAAATCGAGAAAATCAATCAAGAATCAAAAAGTCAAAGTTTGACTTTTATACTTAGAAAAATTTTCTAAGTGTTTTTCAAAGGTTTTTTCCAAACTTTGGAAGGGAATAACTCAAAATTTCACCTACAAACTGAAAAAAACTTCCAACATGAAAGTTGTAGATTTTGATCCAATAAACAACTTTGTCACATAAAATGATTTTCCAAAAGATCAACCATTTAAGAGATATGGAGCTTCAAAGTTGGTATCTTTTGAAAAATTCACTTAAAATCTCATTTTCTTCAAAGTTCATGGATCTTTTTCACCCATTTCCCTAAAGGTCTTGAAGAAACTTTCAACTAGGGTTTTGAAGTGTGTAATATGAGCTTTCCAAAATTTCCAAGAGCATGAAAAAATATGAAGTGTAGCCATGGTTTTGAATTTTGTCATTAGAGGTCATTATGCATGAAATTTCAAGCCATTTTCACAAAGTTCTTACACTACATGACCTATAATCCAAGTAATGATGCATAGAAGCAATAATTGAAAGATATTTTCTGATATGAAGATCAGAATGGAAGAGGATAAGAAGCTTGGAAGAATGACCATGGTTAAGTTACTTTAACCATTTTGCATTAAATGTAAAAGATTCCTTTTTATCTCTTAAGCCAAATCATCACTCCTTGATCAACTTGCAAAGGTCTGAGTTCAGAATCCTTGGCCTAAATGGAAGCAGGAATCAGAAGCTGTGAGTGTTCTAGGGATCTAAAGAAATTCAAGTTCTGAAGCTGTCCAATGGAAGCAGAAGTCAGAAGCTATGAATTATCAGAAGACAAAAGCTTATGTGATCGTCTCTACCGAAATAATCAGGGAAGTCTTTTATTATTAAAGTTCTTTGAGTATTTATTTCAGGGGGAGACTATTCATCTCAGGGGGAGATTGTTAATCTCAGGGGGAGACATATTCACATGCTTATGCTATAGCTGTGTAATTTGTCTTTAGCCGTCTACTCTTTCTGATCGCAAATTCATATCATTTATATATGTTTTTGTCATCATCAAAAAGGGGGGGATTGTTAGAACAAGATTTGTTCTAATCAATATTCTTAGTTTTGATGATAACAAGGATATGAATTTTGTGTGAGATAATGTGGTACTCTAATACATTGCAATTTCCCTTTCAGGAAATATATAAAGAGTATGCACAAATCAGCGCTCAGAAGCTTTGTCTCAGAAGGTTCAGCATGCAACATCAGAACATGGTCTGGAAAGACATCAGAAGATGGTCAAGGCAGAATCAGAACATGGGTCTATGAAAGCATCAGAAGAACTTGAGATCAGAAGCAGAAGCACTGAAGTTCTCATGGTATCACGCTCAGAAGCACTTCAAGGTCAGAAGACAAGAAGATGCTATGCACCAAGCTGTTTGACTCTGATGATATTCAAATATTTTATTCACAAACATCAGATCAGAAGAAAGTACAAGTGGCAGGCTACGCTGACTGACAAAAGGAACGTTGGAAGCTATTAAAGGCAACGTCAGTAGACACAGCGTGAACAAGGCTCGAGGTAGTTGACAAAAGCGTGAAACATTAAATGCAATGCTGTACGGAACACGCAAAGCATTAAATGGACCCAACGGTCATCTTCTCAAACGCCTATAAATATGAAGTTCTGATGAGAAGCAAGGTTGACGATTTGCTAACAATTAACCTGCTGAAACGCTGTTCAAATTCAAAGCTCAGAAACTTCATCTTCATCAAAGCTCACTACATTGCTGCTGTAATATATTAGTGAGATTAAGCTTAAACGTTAAGAGAAATATCACTGTTGTGATTATAGCTTTTCAGAAGCATTTGTAATACTCTTAGAATTGATTACATTAAGTTGTAAGGAACTAGAGTGATCGTGTTGATCAGAATACTCTAGGAAGTCTTAGCTTGTGTCTAAGCAGTTGTAATTAGAGTGATCACGTGGTGGTCAGGATACTCTAAGAAAGTCTTAGCTCGTGTCTAAGCATTTGTTCCTGGAGTGATCAGGTTGTGATCAGGATACTCTAGAAGACTTAGTCGCGGACTAAGTGGAAAACCATTGTAATCCGTGCGATTAGTGGATTAAATCCTCAGGTGAGGTAAATCACTCCGTGGGGGTGGACTTGAGTAGTTTAGTTAACAACGAACCAGGATAAAAATAACTGTGCAATTTATTTTTATCGTTCAAGTTTTTTTGACTACACTTATTCAAACCCCCCCTTTCTAAGTGTTTTTCTATCCTTCAGGTTGTTGTTATTATCTTGACGATAAATTGTTTACATTACTTATACTAACACACTATGCGTATGTTTTTTTGCAGAGGACTTTTGACATACCAGATGAGCGTAGACGCTACATACTTAGTTTGGCCGGAAAAAGATATAGAGGGTGGAAAGCTTTTTTGACAAATAACTATCTTAAGGATAAAGATGGAAACTTTCTTGAAGAGGCGCCGGGACGGCCAAAAAAGTATGAGATCTTCATTGATGAAGAAGATTGGGTTAAGTTTGTAAATCAAAGAGATGAAGCTTTTCGGAAAAGAGTGTCACAAATAGCGGGAGAGCATCAAAACCCGCATATCCATACAAAAAAGGGCGTTTGGGATATGCACGCTTGGAGGATAAAATTGTAAGTAAATAGAAATGCGTTTTAATTAATGGCTAAATGTGTTTTATTTGACGATTTTATCATTTGTGTCAATGCATAGTTAGAGGAGACTAAAAGTGAGGAAACCTCACTTCCTGTACATGTGTTGCGGAGGGAAGCTCGTGTGGGCAAGAATCAAGCTGTCGATCCCGAAGTTCAGAGAGTTTTTACTGAATGTGTAAGTATAATACTGTGTCTTTAATTAAATCAAATGTTTTTTAATATATAAATGATTTTTTAATGTAAATGAATTACAGGAGACCTTGTCGCAATCGGCATCCACCGGTGAGGGGAGCGTACTTAGTAGAGCACTAGATGCTCCTGAGTATCCCGGTCGGGTGAGGGGTAAGGGTCATGGTGTGACTCCAACCTCTTTTTACAAGAGTCCTAGGAGAAGAAATCCTACCAATGAATAAGTGTTGCAAAAGTTGCAGGAATTGCAAGCACAAGTCTCTGAATTGCAAAGAGATAAAGAGATGTATATGAGAGAAAAGTGCAACACTTCATCGGTGAAAGAAACTAGTGATAAGGCTAGTATCAACTGTCAAAGGAAATTTCCCGAGGTAATTATAATTTTTTTCCTTTTAAATTGTTCTATTTTATTAATGATAATGACTTTATATTTACTATTGGTTTAGGGCATTTCATCTTGCCAACTATACTTATCGGAACCGAATTATCGACTAGTTGGCAAGGGAAAAGTGCACAACACTTTGGGAGATTTACTTCACCATAGACCGCTCCCGGATGGACACCTGAAAGTATCGGTGGATGTTGTAGTAGATCATGATGCGATGCTACCGGTACCTGACATGGTCTCAGAGACGACATTGTTGTGAGATGCAATAGGATCATTTGTTGCATGGCCCTCGGAGCTCATTACCATTAGTGATGAGGTATATTGAAAACGATTATGAATCATTTAGTTTTCGAATGTCAATTCTAAAACGTTTATTAATTATTTTTTACATTTTAATTTTAGATTGCTCCTATAAAATCCGCAATTAAGGGTAAAGGGATTTTACAGGAGGAGGAGTCTGTTGCATCACTAAAAGAGGTACATTTAAAGTGTTAATAATTAATCTGAATCTAAATCTGCATGATTTTATATTTTACCTAACTTATATGATTTTTAGGCATCCGCTCGGGAGTCACAACAAGTGACGCAGCAAGTTCGTACCGTACCACCCACTGGTCCTCCGAAGCCAGCGGCAAAAAAAGGCGGTGCTTTTGTGCCTCGATACCGGTCGACGCTCGCAACAATGGTTGATATGCCCGATTTGAAGGATGGTTCTTTACGTGAAATCGATATGGATGAAAGTGTCTTCGGTATTGAATTCAAGTCACTTATTACAATTGATGACTTGGAGGAGATTTTTAGGCATGATCAACTAGGCGTCAGTAACCTGCACTCATACATCCGGTAATATTCACTCATCCGATATATTATTTAATTAGTCCCACAATATAATTTATTTACACATTTCAATGAAAATAATCTAATGTTTATTATGTTTTTATTTAAGGTTGTTGTATGACAGAGTGTTGTGCGGGAATCCATTGTCTAACAGATTCCGTTTCGTGTCTTCCGCCCATTGCAGCGGAATGGCAATTGCTTCAGAACCGGAATCAGTTAGACAGCGCTTAGTCGATAGATTCATGTCCACCGGCAATACAGAAAGTCTGCATCTTTGGGCGTATAATACCCGACCAGTAGGGTTAGTTTCTCATTCTTTGTTCATCTAATCTCTGTTTCTTTTGTGTATAGCAAAATTTTCATATAACCTATTGTTTTAATTTATAGAGCACACTGGTTGCTGCTTGCTATCAACCCTATAAGGGAAGTCGTGTATTATCTGAATTCGGTAAATGGTGAATGGACCAATTATCCGGCCATGAAGGACATCGTTGATTTGTAAGTGGGATCGTTCTAAATATATATTCGTGTATATTTATATATTTACTTATTTGTGGGATTGATCTAAACATATGCTTTTATATATTTTTTAATTAGATCAATACAAGTGTTCCGAAGTCAACGGGACGCACAGGTATCCCTGACTAAATCTAACAACATTACTTGGATCCAAGTGCAGGTACATTATTTTTCACAATTTTGCTTATAATATATTTATGCTACTTGATAAAACAAGACAACTATAGAATCTTATTTGTTTTTCTATGTAGTGTCCGCAACAGCGAAACAGTTACGATTGCAGATACTTTGTATTGAGGTTTATGAAAGAAATCCTTCAGGCGGATCAATTAGAGATTCCGCTCACGGTATGAATTTATAACTTAAGATAATTTCATATAATTTATTACATTTAACTAAATATATTATTGATATTATGTTTTTGTTTTGTAGTACCTTGACGAATTCCGTGCTGCTGGGTACCCGAGACTTAAGTTGGAAGAAATAAAAGAGGATTTGTGTCAATTTTATATTAAGCAATTTTTCATGTAGGATTTGTGTCGATTTGAACTATAATATTATTGATGTTGTAATGATGTATATATATAATTTTGGATATTATAATGGTATTATATTAGTATATATATTGTCTTACTGATGGCTGAAATAATATCGTCGAAAATAAATTACAGGTCGAAAATATTACAGGTTGAAAACATATTACAGGTCAAAAATATTACAGGTCGACTGGCAGGATTAAATTACAGGCTGCACATTAAAATACATCATTTAGCAACGACAGCGCTTTTAAAAAGCGCTCTTAAAGGTCCACCTACTAAAGCGCTTCTTAGTAAAAGCGCTGCCAAAGATTAATAAAAAAGCATAAAAAATAAAAAAAAACGCAACATACGAAAGCGCTTTTGGAAAAGCGCTCTTATAGGGGGGCTATCAGAGCGTTTTTTCCAGAAAAAGGGCTCTCATAGGGGGGGCTATCAGAGCGCTTTGCTGGAAAAAGCGCTCTTAAAGGGGGGTCTACAAGAGCGCTTTTTCCAGGAAAGCGCTCTTATAGGGGGGGCCTACCAGAGCGCTTTTTCCAAAAAAGCGCTCTTATAGGGGGGCCTACCAGAGCGCTTTCTGAAGCGCTTTTGTTACCTACGCCAGCGCTGCCTTTCACAGCGCTTTTAAGCGCTTTTAAAGCCCATAAAAAGAGCTTTTAAAGCCCTTCCGTGTTGTAGTGTTTTGAATGGAAAAAAGGGAAAAAAAAGTTTTAAATGAATTTACTTTTCTTTTTCAAAATAAAAGCGAAACTTTCCTTTGAGTTGTGAACAACAGAAGGAACATCAACAACTATCTCCATAGGATGAACCAAAGATTATCCTTCGGAACTGTTCTCTTCCACAAAAGAGATGATGAGACAACGGTATTCTTGTCCCAAAAAAGAATTCCTGAACCAATTACCCCTCATGATAGAAAAAGTTCTTCTATCCCCAGTGAAGAAGTTCTTTTATCCCCCGTGAAGAAGATCTTTCATCTCCAGTGAAAAAGTTCTTCCATCTCAATAAGAAAAGATGCTTATCTTCCCCAGAGATGTTGAAAGCACGCAACACCATTCATCACCCGTGTTATCTACACCGTGCTGAAGAACATTTGCCAAGTATCTGGTTATGTTGCGACGTCGGTCCCTCTCCAGTATATACTTCCCTGTGTGTCAATATTGTTAGCATGCATGCGACATTCATGACATTCATCATTCATACATATTTGCATCATTTATGCATTCTTGCATTTTTCAATGTTTGCTTCAAAGTCATTTGTTCAGGATATATCTATCCCAAAAAAAAAAGAAGAAACGGGTATGGGTGTGTCATCTCTCCAATAGATTGTCACCCATAAGCAGAAAGAACATCTTCTTTCTCCAGTTCCCCACTGAGATCATTCCTCGTGGAAGAAGGTTGCTTTAGTTTTCTCCTCTCAAAACAAAGGAGAAAATCCCCAGTTGAGTTCATTCCTCATGGGTACAAAGTCTTGTTTGACTATTTCTTTCCAATTCATTCTTGGTTAGAACCTTGTCTTTACCAAAGATTCAAATTCCGATTCCTCAAACAGAGTCGTGAAAAACAGACAATAAGCAATAGCCTCATCATCTGAGCAGCTTATGTCTCTTCCAAAAGATTTTTTCCTCTCTAGGAAATCAATCATGAAGACCATTTGACAATCAGGGCCTTATTACTGTTCACAAGGCTGAATAACCAGTATTTCCCCTAGCAAAGTCTCCAGGATCATTTTATCACTCGGCTGATAATTGATCATGTCTTCAAAACCACTATCACGAGGCTGGTAGTCGGTAACCTTTTTGTTCTGGTTATATTATTTAACATGTCTATCACCATGCTGATAGTCGGTAATATTAACCGAACCTTCGGAACTTTTATTACCATGTCAAGTCTATCACCATGCTGATAGTCGGTAATACGGTTTCACACCTTTCACCTTCGCATTATTAACAAGTCTATCCCCATGCTGATAGTCGATAATGTCGATAGGTAAGCTTTTCTTATAAAGCTATCATTCCCCGGTGAAGCATACACTTGCTTTCCCGAAAAGAAAAAAAAACGGATTCTCTTCCCAAAACGGATTGAGACATCCTTCCCGATCTCTTGTCCCCAGTGGAGTCAGTTCTTGATATCCCCTCGGTAAAGATATCCATGCATCATTCGCAATTTTGGTATCTTAGGTCCAAAATTCGCGTCTTCTGATATTTAAGTCTCTTCCACCCTATCAAAACGAAGATTTTCAATCTTCATGTCTCAGGTTGAAGAAACTTAAATAGGGGCATCTGTCATACCCCAATATTTGACCTAAGATACCACCTCATATCATTTGCATATGCATCATTTGCATCTCTAACAAATTGCATAGCTTGTGTTTGCTACTTGTGCTCAGCAGGGTTTAATCAACAAATCACTCATCAGTACAAGTAACAATCAATTAGAGTTTTGTTCTCCCTTCATCTCAAAGGAACTATCTTCATCAACATTCAACATTTGGTCATCAAAAATCCATTTCAACAAGCTCAAAGACTTTGAATCAACCAGATTAGGTTTTTGATTGAAGATAGCATACTCCTGACTTTTGCTCAGGATTTGACCTAATGACTTGGGACATGACCTCAAGACCCCAAGTGCATCATTTTAACCTAATCCATTGGCTCAGAACATCTCATATACAAGGATTGATCAACAGTGCAATTTCAAATCATCAGATTAGGGTTTTGAATTCTCAGGGACTGAAATCAGGGATCACATTTGGGAAACCCTAAAAAGCTCCAGGAGATCATTCAAAAGTTTCAATCATCTTCAAATAATCCCTATGACAATATCCAATGGAAATTGCATCTCAATCCAAGATCCATAGTCATCAATTTCATTAGGTCGACAATTAGGGTTTTTGACCTAATTCACTGAACAACTGACTTTTTAACCAGGACATGGTGCCACAACTTAAACCATGGCTCAAGGTCCTCCAATAGCTCAATGTGATCCATTCATACCACTCATTTGATGAGGATAGCTTGATTCATTTGAAATCTCCAGAAATGCGATTCGTCTGAAAAAGTCAACTGTACAAGATCACCATTGACTTTTGGGGAATTTTGGTCAACCATGACTTTTTAAGTTTTGAATCATCAATATATGATATATGAAGTCATTTGATCAAGAAAAATCAAGAAAATCAATCAAGAATCAAAAAGTCAAAGTTTGACTTTTATACTTAGAAAAATTTTCTAAGTGTTTTTCAAAGGTTTTTTCCAAACTTTGGAAGGGAATAACTCAAAATTTCACCTACAAACTGAAAAAAACTTCCAGCATGAAAGTTGTATATTTTGATCCAATAAACAACTTTGTCAAATAAAATGATTTTCCAAAAGATCAACCATTTAAGAGATATGGAGCTTCAAAGTTGGTATCTTTTGAAAAATTCACTTAAAATCTCATTTTCTTCAAAGTTCATGGATCTTTTTCACCCATTTCCCTAAAGGTCTTGAAGAAACTTTCAACTAGGGTTTTGAAGTGTGTAATATGAGCTTTCCAAAATTTCCAAGAGCATGAAAAAATATGGAGTGTAGCCATGGTTTTGAATTTTTTCATTAGAGGTCATTAGGCATGAAATTTCAAGCCATTTTCACAAAGTTCTTACACTACATGACCTATAATCCAAGTAATGATGCATAGAAGCAATAATTGAAAGATATTTTCTGATTTGAAGATCAGAATGGAAGAGGATAAGAAGCTTGGAAGAATGACCATGGTTAAGTTACTTTAACTATTTTGCATTAAATGTAAAAGATTCCTTTTTATCTCTTAAGCCAAATCATCACTCCTTGATCAACTTGCAAAGGTCTGAGTTCAGAATCCTTGGCCTATAAATAGAGGTTCAAATCACTCTTCAAATCACACCACAACCTCACAATTATAGGTTTTCTCTCTTCTTTCTTGAATTGCAAGTTTCATAGTTTTCAAAGAGGTAGAAAACTCAACCTCCAAATCCTTGAAGTTATGGCCAAAGTGATGGTTCTAACATCTCATAAGCATCATTTGGGATGTGTTTGAATCATTCACCCACCCCAAAAACACCTCAAACTCAGAATCATCATCTCACCTCCAAATATGCATAACACTAGCCTTATCATGCCAAAATCAATTCCAGGCCAATTCTGTCCAAGCTAATCATCCAAACACATTCCATATACCATATGTGAGCTATCCCAATCATCATCCATGACCTGTAACATCAAAATCACCAAATTCGATTCATGCTCCAAGTGACTGCAAATTGAGTACCACCAACTGCTCCAGGTATTTTCAATTCACTCCAAGCATCCAGACACCTTCCATAATCATCATTGAAGCTATCCAGATTGTTACAAAGCATCTGTAACACCTCCAGAGCAGAATTCAATTCCCAGTTTGGCCGTTTTTGAGGTAAGTGCACTTGAACTTCAAACTCCATGAATCATGCATCATAAACGAAATATTGCCTTGCTATCTTGTTTATGCACTATCACTGATCATTAACCCTCAATCAATTTCATAATTCATCAATCATACACGATTTCATGATCACTCTCAGAATTAGGGTTCTTCACGATTTCCAGAAAATTAATGATCTTAGAGTAAAAATAAATGAAATTAAATGGTACCATCATGTTCCTTATGAAAAAACGAGTAAGATAGACCCTTCACTTGATCAATTTGGTTCAGTTTTAAAGATTTTCAAATTCAAATGGGGATGGTGTTCTTGGCGCCATTTTTGCGAAGGAAATTTAAATATTGAGTTTGAAATATAATCAAATCATTGCCTTTGTTAATCAGACCCCGCACGTGGTCCAGTTTGTTATGTTTTTGAGTGGTGAGCATAAGGTCGTGGGTTCAACACCCTTAGGAACCAAAACCTCTTTTTTAACACTATTTTTCTTATTTTTCTTCACAGCTTCATCAATTAATTTAACCAATCAAATCAATTCATTTTTTATTCATTTTTTACACACTTCTTATTTTATATATGTATTTTATGAATATAAAAAAAAATCACAAAAAAAATATTTATTTAATACATTTTTAATTAAGTTTAAAATGACATATTTTTAAGTGTTTTTAAATACTTTAAATATTGTTTTTCATTTGATTTTTCAAACCTAATCACTTGTAAATATTTTGTGATCAAACCCTAATCATTTAGGTATTAATTAAGTACAATCTTTGTATTTTTCTTAATTAAGTTGATTTCTTTCAAAAAACTTCAAAACAAACGATCGTCGTTTTTCAAAACAAATCATGTTTCAAAACCATTTCTTTTTGGTTCTCCTTTCAAAAACTCTTGATTAAATCTTTTTGGATTGATCAATTGATTTTCAAAACCTCCTGGGCATCCCTTATGGTATAAGCCCCATTACTTTGTATAAATTTAGGTTTTTCATTGTATATATACCTATCTTTTATACTTCCACCAAATTGATTTAAACCCTCGAATAACAAGATCAAAATTAGGGTTTTTCCTCAAAATCAATCTGGGCCTCCACATAGGTATAAGTCCCATTCCCGTACATGAAATTAGGTATTTCATTGTACACCTTTTTGTACATACCTCGATCAATTTGATTTTTAACTTTGAATAACAAATCAAAAATGAAGGTTTTCTTTAAATCTTCCCAAGAATACCATGGGCCTCCACATAGGTATAAGTCCCATTCCCCTACATGAAATTAGGTATTTCATTGTACATACACCCTTTTTTGTACATACCTCGATCAATTTGATTTTCAACTTTGAATAACTAATCAAAAATGAAGGTTTTCTTTAAATCTTCCAAAAAAAATACCATGGGCCTCCATGTAGGTATAAGTCCCAAGCCCCTTTGTAAATATTTGTTTACATAGCTTTGAATAAACTCAATGGGCCTCTCCCCGAGTATAAGTCCTGAGCCCCGTGTATACAAATGGATCATGCTTACAGGTATATTTCCTTCATAAACTCCATTGTATACACACACTTTGTCATATATGTGCTTGTTCATATACTTGTTCATATTTGTTCATATACTTGTTCATGTTTGTTCATATTTGTGATTGTGTTATATATATACTTGTTCAACTTAGTACAACATTAGGTTCCCCATAGCCTCCTATTGGGCTTCGTGCAAAGAATCTCCTTTAGTTTAGGTTAGGACATAGAGTATGGTTTCCCGGTGAAATCGCTCTAAGAGCTCAAACCAACTATACCACGCCTCCTCTTGGGCTTTGTACAAACGACTTGTCCCTCCCATAGCCTCCTCTTGGGCTTACAATGCAAGGACCCTCGATTGTCCCTCCCATAGCCTCCTCTTGGGCTTACAATGCAAGGACCCTCGGATAGCCTCCTCTTGGGCTTCGTACAAGGACCCACGGGCTTCTTATAAGCATCCCCAATATCCAAAAACAAATACCCTAGGAGATTAGACATTTTTCATCTCTATGATAGGAGTATCTCTTCTATATCATCACAAACAATCAATCAATCAAACTTTTTCGCCACAAGGCTGGCTAATCAATCAAACCGTTTTGCCACCATACTGGCTGATTAATCAAAGTTTTTGTCACAAGGCTAACTTCATTGAAACTTTTGCCACAAGGATCGCTGATTAATCAAAACTTTTTGTCACAAGGCTGACTTCATCGAAAGTTTTTGCCACAAGGCTGATTAAACAAAAAAACATCTTTATCATTCTAAGCGCCATAAGTGGCACAGCCCAGGGCTTATAATGAAAAGATTTTCAAACAAAAATCAAACAGATGTATGTGATGATATAGATTAGATACATCAAACATTAAGATGACATTTGTCTCTTATCCTTTGCTTCCACTAGCATAAGTGGGAACTACGATTGCTCTGACTTTCTCAACATCCCTTTGAGAATACGTAGGCACAAGGTCGTATCCTTGGCGAGCAAAACTTCTCTCTCAAACCACTCAAACCTTAGCACCCGTAGACCCCGAGCTATAGATGCTCTGATTCCCTCTAAGGGATATGTATGCAGAGGATCGCGATGATCTTTGCGAGCATAATCAAACAAACACCTTAGTTTCCCACCTATTTCACAAGAACCTCTCATTAACATGGAATGAAAAACATAGCAAAGAAACCTATAGAGTACTATAGATACGTTGGGTGCTAATACCTTCCCTTCGTATAACCAACCCTCTTACCCAAGATCTCTCCCCCACTTTTAAGGTTATTGCAGCTTTTTTCCTTTTCCTACTTTGGAAACAATAAAAAGTTTGGTCGAAACAAAAGAAAAATCATTTTTTTGAGCACTCGAGCCCAAAGAAGGCATCAGGTGTCTCATCTCGAAAAAAGACACGATTTTTCCCCGCGACAGAAAAATGGCGACTTCACTGGGGAAAAGAGACCATCTTTTTATTGTTTCCAAAGGAAGGGTTAATTCTATTTGCTATATTTTTCATTTCATTTGTGTTACATGTGTGGTTCTGGTTCTGTTACTTGTGTGGTTCTGTTACAAGTGATACATTATGGACAAATCCTAACCCAGATTAAGTACACATAAGAATTAGGTGGAGGGTATAGTCATGTACAAGCGTACGTGAGAATCCTTCCGCTCAGTGGAGGCTCCTTGTTGGTAATATATGTTTAGCATGTTTCGTAGCGAAGACATTATTTCTTTCATTGAACTGTAGAAGCTGAGTTGGCCGTAGAACCCCAACCCATCCTGGCCTTATTAGGTTGTGGCGGAGAAACTATTCAGGTGAAGACTTGGATTAGTTGTCATGCGGAGAGCCACACTCAGACGAGTTTTTCTTGAGAATATTGCTAGCTCACAAGTTCAGTTGTGCAAGCCGGTAATATTCGAAAGAAAAATGTAGACTCTGACGTATCAGTAGAACATGTTGTGCAGGTGATTAACCCCTAGTACTATCCCATGTTTGGTTCTCTGACCTCATGCTTGTGATGCTGGACCTTTGAACCTATGTGTACCATGTTTGTATTACCATGTTTGTATTACCATGTTTGCAATACCATGTTTGCGTTACCATGTTTGCATTACCATGTTTGCATTACCATGTTTGCTTTACCATGTTTGAATATGTGGCATCCATGCATCCATGCATTCATACATTCATTAAAAAACCCATCTTTTCCCATAAAAACATGATTTTTCCAAAAAAATTTAGAGAGTTTTCTTTGCAAATATTATAGGATTAAGTTATGGAAGGGGTAAAAAGGCATACCAAAAAGTACGGTTTCAAAGCGCCTGATGTGGAAAAACTGTGAGAGTTAGCATCTTTTATACAAGATCCTTCCGATTTTAGGAAAAGTTATGGAAAGCTTTTGCCTATCTTGAACACTCATGTTGATGAAGGACTTCTCAAAACTCTGGTTCAGTTCTATGATCCCGTCTACCGATGTTTCACCTTTCCAGACTACCAGTTGGTACCGACCTTGGAAGAATATGCCAATCTTTTGGGTATTCCTGTGTCTGACAAAATACCTTTCAATGGTTTGGAAGCCATTCCTAAGTCACACGTCATTGCAGCAGGTATCCACTTGAAGAAATCTGAAGTAGAGAGTAATTGGACTACCAAAGGAAACCTCCCGGGTTTAACTTCACACTTCCTAATAAAGAAAGCCTTTGATTTCATCGAAACTGGTAGCATGATAGCTTTTGAAGCTATACTAGCATTGCTCATCTATGGGTTGTTTTGTTTCCCAATGTCAACGACTTTGTTGATATCAACGCCATAAAAATCTTTTTGAATGGAAATCCTGTTCCGACTTTGCTTGGTGACATGTATTTCTCTGTCCATCACAGGAATCGCCAAGGCGGTGGAGTCATTGTATGTTGTGCACCATTGTTGTTCAAATGGATTGTTTCACACTTACCTGAGTCTCCTATTTTCACGGAAAACCGAGAAGGCTTACGTTGGCCACGAAGACTTATGTCTCTTACTAATAATGATATTCATTGGTATACCTTGGCTCGCTGTGGTACAGAAACCATTGATAGTTGTGGAGAGTTCGCCAATGTACCCCTCATTGGTACACAAGGAGGAATTAACTACAATCCAGTTTTAGCCCGACGACAACTCGGGTATGCAAATTCAACTAAACCCATTGGTCCCACAATGGAAGGCTACTTCTACCGAGAAGGAGATAATCCTCAAAGGTTGAAAACAAGAATGGTGAGAGCTTGGTACGACGTCCGATGGAAAGAAAAAGGTGAGGCAAGAAATTGCATTGCCATGGACACCTACACCTGCTGGGTAAAGAAAAGAGCAAAAGAGTTCCAAATGCCTTATGCTTATGAAAAACCCATGTTTCCTGTGGTATCTCAACGGTCCAACATTCCCACTATGGAGGAATACCAAGACACTTTAGCCAAGATGAGGTTAGAGAAAGATGCTTGGGAAGAAAAGTTTCGTAGAACTGATGTGGAAAATAGAAAGTTGAAGAAAAGAGTGAAAGATCACGAAGAAACTCTCTATTATCAAGATGGATGGCTCATGAGCAAAGATGAGAAGATCCGTCAGAAAGATGCCGCAATCAAGAGGTACATCAAAGAAAGCAAGAAAAAGCTTGAATGTTCAACAAGCAACGCTCCGATGCCTGACAATTGGAAGAATGTTGTTAACAAGCTATGGACCGAAAAGGCCAAATTGAAAGCTCATTATGGGAAAGAAATCATGAAGCTCAAGCTGCACAATGCATTTGGTTCTTCGTCTGATGAAGATGCTTAGGATTGTTTAGCTTTTTACTTATCATTTGCTTTTGTAAGGAGCTACGCTCCAATGTTGTAACATTTCCCATTATTTCAATAAAAGAATAGTTTGTGTTCCAATGTTTGCAAGAAAATAATCTTTAAAATGTTTGGAAAAATCATAAATTTCCTTTTGCATACATCATTCTGCATATCGAGTCTGTTGTATAGAGTCTCATCTTTTGGATCTTTCTCCAATAGATCGTCAAGCTGTCGCGTCTCAAAGTTTCTCGATCGCGCTCGCAATCAGATCACAGATACAATACTCGTTCAAACAGAAGAAGAGTAATGGAACACTCTGAACAAGAGAATATTGAGCTCCGTGGTACAGTGACCACCCTTCAGGAAAAGTTGGAAAGCCTCACTACTCTGGTTGACTCCTTAATGGCCGCACAGAATCAGCCGCCGCCACCCAACAGTCAAGCAACGGTAACATCTGAGGTCACTACTCCAGTTTCTACAGTTGCATTCAGCATTCCATCTTTCTCCATGCCAGAAGGTTGGGGCACGCCTTTCAGCTTTGGTGCCGGTTTCCGCCATAATTTCTCTGGGGTTCAAACAACCACAACTGAAGCACCTGCCACACAAGGTTCGGCGTTTATTCCACATTCAGGGGTAACTTTTTCCCAAATCACTATGGCACTTTCTCAACCCACTATGACAGTTCCGACCCCTACGGTTCACACAGTTCCTTATGGTGGCAATGAGATTTATCATGATCAGGATGATAGCATAAATCAGCGTAATCTTGTGGGAGATCTCCAAGAACAGTTCAACAAGATTCAACTAGAAGTCAAGGCTATTCGAGGGAAAGATTTGTTTGGAAAGAATGCCCAGGAGCTATGTTTGGTTCCCAGTGTACAAATACCTCATAAATTCAAGGTCCCTGACTTTGAAAAGTACAAAGGTAGTTCTTGTCCACAAAGCCATCTCGTGATGTACGCCAGAAAGATGTCTACTTATGCCGATAATCATCAGTTGCTTATCCATTACTTTCAAGACAGTTTGACTGGTGTCGCACTGAAGTGGTACACAGGTTTGGATAGCACCAATATTCGGACTTTCAATGACCTAGGTGAGGCCTTTGTCCGACAATACAAATACAACTCGGATATGGCTCCCGACAGAGATCAACTCCGATCCATGACTTAGAAAGATCATGAAGCTTTCAAAGAATATGCCCAACGATGGAGAGAAACTGCTGCTCAGATTAATCCACCGTTAAAAGAGAAAGAGATGACAAAGATCTTCTTGAATACTCTTGGCCCATTTTATTATGAACGCTTGATTGCTAGTGCTCCAAGTGATTTCACCGAAATGGTAAACATGGGGATGCGTCTAGAAAAAGGAGTCCGAACCGAACGTCTAACTAAAGAAGGTGGGTCTTCAAGCGGAACCAAAAAGTTCGGAAGTGGTTTCCAAAAGAAGAAGGAACAAAGTGTTGACATGGTATCCCAAGGGAGGCCAAGAGGAAACGTCAATCGTCAACGACAGATTGCTGCTGTCGCGCCAGTCGTTAACACAGCACAGAATCCGGGATTTACTCCGCAGTTTCAACAACAACAGCCTCGACAACAGGCTCAGCAGTTTAACAATAATCAGAATCGTGTGCAAAGAGCTCCAAAGTTCGATCCGATTCCAATGACCTACACAGAATTGTATCCTGCTTTGATTGAAAGAGGTCTTGTTCAAACTAAAGCACCACCACCAGTACCTGAGAAACTCCCATGGTGGTACAAAGCTGAGGTCTCATGCCCTTATCATCAAGGAGCACCTGGCCATGATCTTGAGCATTGCATAGCTTTGAAATATGAAGTTCAGAGGTTGGTTAGATCTAATCTCCTCTCATTCAGAAATTTGAATCCTAATGTGCAAGCAAATCCGCTGCCCAATCATGGAGGGCATGTTGTAAACATGGTGTATGGATGTCCTAGTCCATACCGAGTCTATAATATCAATTTCTCAAGAGCAGATTTGGTACAAATGCACGCCACTCTCTGTCAAGGACAGAATTTTCGCCAGCATCACTACGATTCCTGTAGCATATGTTGTGTAGATCCTCACGGATGTTCGATTGTGAGAAGAGATCTTCAAGTTTTGCTAGATAATGGTACTATTCAGATCTACAGAAATAGGAATGAAGATGAAGTTAACATGATAGGATGTTATCCGCATGAGCTTTTAGTCTCAGATATCAACTCGGAAATTCCTAAAGTTAACATCATCGTTCCTCATTTCAACATGCCTGAGCGCATAGAAGTCACCTACAACAAGCCGAATGTTCCTATTGCTCCTTTGATTATTTGTCTACCTGGGCCTATTCCTTATGACTCTGATAAGGTAGTTCCCTACAACTACAATGCATCAATGATAAAGAATGGACAAGAAGTTCCTTTACCAACTCTTTCATCTGTCGTAAACATCGCTGATGTGAGTCGAGTAAAAAGAAGTGGACGTGTGTATACTCCACTACCTCCAAAGCAGCCTGTTGCTCCTGCAACCAGGCAAAATCCTGTCAATACACCAGTAGGGAATCCTGAGGAAACTCCTGTCAGTAATACAAACACTGATGTTGGTCAATCCAGTGGAACCAATGTCAATCCTGACTTTGATGAAATTTTGAAGCTTATTAAAAGAAGCGAATACAAAATTGTGGATCAGCTTATGCAGACTCCTCCAAAGATCTCAATACTTTCATTGCTTTTAAACTCTGAAGCCCACAGGGAAGCCCTGATGAGAGTCTTGGACCAAGCTTTTGTAGATCATGATGTGACTGTTGACCATTTTGATGGGATAATAGCCAACATAACAGCTTGCAACAATTTAAGCTTCTGTGATGAAGTACTCCCCGAGGAGGGTAAAAATCACAATCTTGCTTTGCACATTTCTATGAACTGTCAGTCAGACTCTTTGTCCAATGTATTGGTAGACACCGGATCTTCCTTGAATGTGATGCCGAAGACGACTCTTGCTCGTTTATCTTACCAAGGAATGCCTATGAAGTTCAGTGGTGTAGTAGTCAAAGCATTTGATGGATCGCGGAAATCTGTTATCGGCGAAGTCAACCTTCCCATGACAATTGGTTCACATACATTTCAAATCACCTTCCAGGTCATGGACATTCAAGCTTCTTATAGTTGTCTATTAGGACGACCATGGATCCATGAAGCAGGGGCAGTAACTTCTACGCTCCATCAAAAGTTAAAATTTGTAACAAATGGAAAATTGGTAACAATAAGTGGGGAACAAGCCTTGATGGTGAGCCATTTATCCAATTTCTCTTTTATCAGTGCTGATGATGTGGAAGGAACTCAGTTTCAAGGTCTCTCTTTAGAAGACGAATCTTCCAAGAAGAAAGCATTAATCTCTTCTTACAAAGAGGCAGTAAAAGTAGTGAAAGATGGAACTACCACTGGCTGGGGGCAAGTTGTGATCCCTACCAAGAATGAAACCAGAGCAGGACTCGGATGTTCACCAATGTTCTCAAACTGCACCAAGAAGGATGAAACCCTTCGTCCGATCAAAGAAACATTCATTAGTGGAGGATTCCTTAACCCAATTCCTCAAGAGGTTAATGTCCTTATCGAAGAATGCATCGAAGAAGGTCTGCCCGATCCTGAAGAAGAATGGAAATGTTATCTCAATGACTCGGGATATATATCTCAGGAAGAACAGTATGCACCGTTCTATCCTCCTTCAAAGAAATCCAAAGGCAATGAAACTGAGCCTGTTCCTGTAGAAATCTGGGACACCTTGGGACAACCAAGTGGCAAATATGATTATATGGTGAAATATACTGCACCTGAAAGTTCAAGGATTGCGATTGAAGATATCCAACCAACTGGATGGGGAGATTCCTTTGAATATAATAGTCAACCAGAAGAGGCTTATCATCCCTGCCAATTTTCTCAGCGGCCTGAAATTACTGAAGATTTCGGCTTCAACGCATCTGCCAAGGTTTATAATCCTGAAGATGGTTATTACATAAATGCCATTTTTGAAGAGGAAGGGGAAGATGGCCCCGCAGTTGACTCGGAAAGTGTCTCTGACAATGAGTCTCTTCATCCTGAAGACTGGGAAATACATCCTGAAAATTCTGAAGATTGTGACTCGTCTTATGCTCTTCAAGAAGTAGAAGAAGACCGTTTCAACTCTACAAAGAACAAGGGTGACAAACCAGGACCTTCGAATCCTACTCGGCCAGCAGTTAATGTCAATACTGAAGATAATTCTGAGGAGAATTTCCTGAATACATAATACACAGAGGAGTTCGTTGCTACTGGAAAGCTGTCGACGTCCCGAATGTTGTTCGCCGCTCAAAGTAATCACCTCGTGATAAGTGCCAAAATGTACTTATTTTGTGTATGTAAATAGTGGCACTTATCGATACTTTTGTTAATACCGTTTGAATAACTTCCCGTTTTGTGTATAAATACGTATACTTTGTGAATAGTTGTATTTTCATATACTTTTATACCATTTGATAGTTTTTCCTTTGTTTTTATAGGTATTCATGCTTATTGGAGCCTTGAGGAATAAAGTGTCAAAGGCACGGCTTCGATTTCGCAATTTCGGTGAAAGCCCGCTTAGCCACCGTCAAGCGAACTTCCAAAGACTCAAAATAAGGATGACCAAAATCATCATTTTGGTTTCCATTCATTCATTATTGGATAGAGCATTGAATAAGCTTTCCAACGCTTCGAACCAGGCGCAATTCGGAGTTACGGTTCTCGAGTTATGGCGAAAACAAAATCTGATTTTTAGCAGACTCCGCTAAGCGGAGAGGGGTCCGCTGAGCGGATCTCCAGCGGAGCAAATCAGCGTCTGAATGCATATTTGAGTCCGCTGAGCGGAGGGGGTCCGCTAAGCGGACCTGCTAAGACAGCAGCTCGTTAAAAGGGGCAAAAATCACATTTTTAGGTTATAGGGTGGGTATTTTTGAGTCCCAACACCATCAACTTCATTCTTAGAGTAAAATTGGCTTAGAAAACAACTTCAGAGGTTGCATAAGGATGATCGAGGGTGGATTGAGCGTCGAACGGAGCTGACAAACTGGGTGATCTTCGGTTCATTTCTCTTCTTCTTTGTGTATTTCTCTTTGGTTGGGTTTGTTTGTATATTTACTTGAATCTTATGTATATTTACCGATTATAATGTTATATTTAACTTGCTTTACAAATCTGTGTTGATGTTATCTTGGATTTTTGCTTTATGTTGTGGATTTGGGGTGCTTTAGAGATAAACTTCTCGAATCCTTATCTAGGATGATTATCTGTTAGTTTCTGAACTCTAGAGATAGATTTAGAGCTAACATTCACTGTGGGTATCTGTACTTAATGCTTTCGTGTTTGAGCGGCGCGCGAGAGATCGCCGACGCGAGAATACGGATGTTCTCGCGACTTTGCGTTAGAGATAACCTTAGTTGTGAGATGATCTCGTTTGTGCTCCAGAGATGGACGCTTATGTGAGAGATACGTGATGACATAGATGAGTATCGTAGGTTGAGTATAATGGGTTGGTAAGTGTATGTTTGTTAAGAGTGAATATATTTACATTCCTGATAAGTTCTTTCTCTTCTAAGAATGTGTTTATTCTTTTCCTGTCTATATCTTTGTTTATTTTTTTCTCATTCAATCCAAAGTTCAAAACTATAGAAACTGTTGAATGGCATCTCTCCATCTTTGAGGACGACAATTCCCGGATCAATATTTCCAAATCTTTTTTGTTGCTTGCCCTATACTGCATTCAACAAAATGGCGCCGTTGCCGGGGATGGTTGTGATTGCATTGCAATAGTTTATATGGTTTTGAGCTTTGTATATAACGTATATATTGTATAGTTTCATATGTATATGCTTACTTGTACATGTTTACTTGTTTAAGTTCACCATATAGGTTTACTTGTATATGCTACATATAAGTATACTTTTGTTGGTGAATGTTGGTGAAACATGTTGATCTCGGGTTAGCTCTTTAATTACAAATCTTCACTTTTCGACTTGCGTATCCAACATTCACCAACTTTTCTCTTTTTGTATAATAATACATGTATGTGTTCACACTTGTATATATGTGTTTGTTTGTGTACATATTTTTATACTTGTGTTTTCTTTTATGTTTGTGAAGTTTTTGTATATACTTGTACCTATAACGTTTGTTGAGTGCTTTGGTTAGGACACTTTCTTTAGGCTTGTGCGGTGAGACGTCACCATGGCATGACAGAAGGAAGCTACTTTCCAAACACCGAAACAATAAAGGCGTCGAGCTAACGACGTAAAACAAGCGCTTGTTGGGAGGCACCCCAACGGTTGTAAATGTTGTTTATATTCAGGATTAAGAAGTATTTAGGTGAAGTGGAGGAAAATTGGAACAGTTGTTTCTGTTCTGATTTTTTAGTTTTTCTGTCATCCGCTAAGCGAGCCTAGCTCCGCTAAGCGATAACAGTAAAATTTTGTTTTCTCTTTCTATACCAGTGGGGTTCCCATTCCACTTGGTTCACTCTTTTTCCCACTTTCACCAAGTCTAATTAGTAGTATACAATAGTTTTGTTTTTCTAATTCTTTTGTGGTTGTTTGTACTCGAATTTTGTCGTTAATTCGAAGATTTTTTAGGTGATTTTCCAAAGCTTGAGTGTTTCAACCTGCGGATTTATGGTAGGATATTGTTTTTGAAGTCGTATCATTCAAGGTACTCATTTATCGCTTCTATAGCATAACATGTTTAGGAAACTATTCATTTGTACAATTACCATTCCATTCATTCTTTTGCATTACTTGCTTGTTGATTGAATCACTTTAGTTCTCAAACCATAAATGTGAGGAAGCTTTCCATTGTTTACATATGCTGGAGGCCACAATCTTTGTTTTAACTGGATTTTATTATGCTTAATCTTTTGTTTATGTTGATTTTATGGAAGCATGAAAAGGATCAAGGCATTTTGTTTCATTTTGAGCACAACTACCAAAACCAAATAGTCAATTCACCTTGTGAGTGTGTGATCATTTGTTAACCCTTTTGAGCCTTTTTGTCAATGTCCATGTTTTTTTTGCTAAATGCTTATCTTTGAGTGTTTAGTTCTCATTTTTACATGGATGATTGATTCTTTGTTTTCTTGAACCCTCAACCATGATTTTTGGTATGAATTTTTACCTTGCCTTAGAAAGTATGGAGTATTCATAAGATGGTGTGGTTGAATTCTAGTTGGGGAGATAAATGGTTGCTACTTATTTGGTTGTTTCTATGAGGTTGAAAAGAAAGAAGAAAAAAGAAAAAAAAAGTGAAAAGAAAAGAAAGAAAAAAGAGAAAAAGTTTTGAAAAAGAAAAAGAAAAGAGAAATGAATAATTGTGCTAATAAGTATTGTGATTGGTTTGAGAAACTTGTGGTTAAGGAAAAAGTTTAATCGAGATTTTATTGTTTGAATCTTTGGTGGATTGATCACTCCCTTAGGTTTAGGCAAGTTTTTGTTTCGATTAGCCTTAGGACATATCCCTTGTTTGTTAACCAAGCCACATTACAACCTTGAAAAGTCCTTGTGATTCTGGCTTTTATATCTTCAATGTGATTTTTGGATAAATGCATAATTTAATCTTTTGTTTGCAAGATTGTTGGATGAGTGTTAAAAGTCCCTCACCTTTGTGTGTTCATCCATTGATGAGTTTTTGCTAGGTGTGATTCATGAGGTGAGCATGTATTGTGTTAGAATGTTTTGTATGCTTTTTGTGCTTAGGATTCGTTTCGTTTACATGTTTTCGTTGTAGGATAGTGGTAAGTATTTACTTTGTTTATACGTTTTCGTATTGAGCCATACATTTGTTTTTGGTTTTCAAAACTTGTTGATTCACGATTCTTTGGTTTATTGCTATTGATTCTTTGATTTATTTGACATTGTTTGAGGACAAACAAAGTTTCAGGTTGGGGAGAGTTTGATAAGTGCCAAAATGTACTTATTTTGTGTATGTAAATAGTGGCACTTATCGATACTTTTGATAATACCGTTTGAATAACTTTCCGTTTTGTGTATAAATACGTATACTTTGTGAATAGTTGTATTTTCATATACTTTTATACCATTTGATAGTTTTTCCTTTGTTTTTATAGGTATTCATGCTTATTGGAGCCTTGAGGAATAAAGTGTCAAAGGCACGGCTTCGATTTCGCAATTTTGGTGAAAGCCCGCTTAGCCACCGTCAAGCGAACTTCCAAAGACTCAAAATAAGGATGACCAAAATCACCATTTTGGTTTCCATTCATTCATTATTGGATAGAGCATTGAATAAACTTTCCAACGCTTCGAACCGGGCGCAATTCGGAGTTACGGTTCTCGAGTTATGGCGAAAACAAAATCTGATTTTTAGCAGACTCCGCTAAGTGGAGGGGGGTCCGCTGAGCGGAGCTCCAGCGGAGCAAATCAGCGTCTGAATGCATATTTGAGTCCGCTGAGCGGAGGGGGTCCGCTAAGCGGACCTGCTAAGACAGCAGCTCGTTAAAAGGGGCAAAAATCACATTTTTAGGTTATGGGTTGGGTATTTTTGAGTCCCAACACCATCAACTTCATTCTTAGAGTAAAATTGGCTTAGAAAACAACTTCAGAGGTTGCATAAGGATGATCGGGGGTGGATTGAGCGTCGAACGGAGCTGACAAACTGGGAGATCTTCGGTTCATTTCTCTTCTTCTTTGTGTATTTCTCTTTGGTTGGGTTTGTTTGTATATTTACTTGAATCTTATGTATATTTACCGATTATAATGTTATATTTAACTTGCTTTACAAATCTGTGTTGATGTTATCTTGGATTTTTGCTCTATGCCGGGGATTTGGGGTGCTTTAGAGATAAACTTCTCGAATCCTTATCTAGGATGATTATCTGTTAGTTTCTGAACTCTAGAGATAGATTTAGAGCTAACATTCACTGTGGGTATCTGTACTTAATGCTTTCGTGTTTGAGCGGCGCACGAGAGATCGCCGACGTGAGAATACAGATGTTCTCGCGACTTCGCGTTAGAGATAACCTTAGTTGTGAGATGATCTCGTTTGTGCTCCAGAGATGGACGCTTATGTGAGAGATACGTGATGACATAGATGAGTATCGTAGGTTGAGTATAATGGGTTGGTAAGTGTATGTTTGTTAAGAGTGAATATATTTACATTCCTGATAAGTTCTTTCTCTTCTAAGAATGTGTTTATTCTTTTCCTGTCTATATCTTTGTTTATTTTTTTCTCATTCAATCCAAAGTTCAAAACTATAGAAACTGTTGAATGGCATCTCTCCATCTCTGAGGACGATAATTCTCGGATCAATATTTCCAAATCTTTTTTGTTGCTTGCCCTATACTGCATTCAACACCTCGCTGTTATTTTGACCTCCTGCCTTGCCCAAAGCAGAGAGATGTTTTATAGGGCTTTGCTTTTAAATGTTCCGCCCAAATAAGTTTGTGTATAGGGCTTTGTTTTTAAAAGTTTCCCTCTTTGTTCTGCCCAAGACAAATGAGTTTGTGTTTAGGACTTTGTTTCAAAAATGAATCATAAATAAAATGTCATTTTGAATTCCCTACATTATATGTTTTATTTTTGCTTTTTTCTGGAAATGGTAATCCTAAAAAACCAAAATAAAAAAAAAACTTTTCAAAAAAAAAAATCTGCATACACTCCTGCATTCATATATTTTCTGAAATAAATATAAATCATATGTGCAGATTTACTACTGATAAACCCATTGAATGCAATAACCCTATGCCCTCTCCCAACTTTGAGTTTCCTGTGTTCGAAGCCGAAGAAGAGTGTTAGGAGTGCATTAATGGTAAATTCATGTGTTAATATAAGTAATTTCTGGTCTAAACTAATGCAAATTGTGATAGATCCATAGGTTTTTAATGAGAATTGAACTGAAAAAAGGTTTAGTTCTTGTGTAGAGCAAATCGAATCACTTGTGGGTATTATTGATGCAGGTTTAGAGCTGAAAAGGAGCTTTACAAGAACATGAGGAAGAGAGATAGCTAGAAGTCTCAAAGGCAAAGCAAAAAGACAAAGATTGACAAGGGCGCGCCGCGGGAGTTCTAGCTGGCGCTGCGAAAAAGCTTCTGTTTTGTGTCGCGCCGCGTTCATCCGATGCCGCGCCGCGGCCGAGACGTTAAAAGCCCAAAAATTATAAATAAAAGCCCTAGCTTCCAAGTGAAAGAGAGATCTTTTGTGAGCGAAATTAGGAGAGCATTCTGAGTTTGCAGTCAAGAAAAACAATTGAAGGCCAATTCTTTACCAATCGAAGACATTCCATTGATGAAGATGAATCCCTCCATTAATTCTTGTGTGTTCTTCATGTCTATGGAGAGCTAAATTCCCCTTGTTGAGTTTAAGGTAGTATTTAACCTATGAATATACAATGCCATTAATTATTTCCTATGAACAATTGTTTGAATTTATTATCAATAAGAAACCTTGTTTTTAATTTACACCATTGTTGAATCTTTGATAGAAAGAAAGGATTTTAACTTTTGCCCTAGGTTACTATATTGATTCAATCTCAATTTGCAGAGATGGAATTGTGATTGAGTTTTCATAATTATCGTTCCTTATTACTATTATCGATATTGATATTTGGAGAGATCGAATCTCGTACCGGTAAAAGTTTATCTAATTTGATTTGCAGACATGGAATCATATTTGAGGATAAGTGAAGATAGTGATTCAAATGATTGTTCAATTGTGAATTAATTGATAAGTTGTATAGGAATAGGTTGATGAACCCTAAAGCTCAACATACTTCCTTAATCGTTAACAAACGTTCATTATTTGCATTTAAATCATTGTTTAAATTTGATAGTATCACAATCATAAAACAAATCCAATTACTTTTTCTAACTCAAAATAATTAACTATAGAACGGCAGTGATATTAACCAATCCCTGTGGATACGATATATTACCGAAAATATTTACCCACAAATAATTTCAACAAATTGGCGCCGTTGCCGGGGATTGGTGTCAATATTGCATGCATTGCAATAGTTCTTGTTTTGAGTTTTAATTTTTATTTTCTCGACTAGTCAGAGACCCGTGCTGTCGCACACATGCATTATTTATGGTGTAGTATTTTTTGAATGATATGAAAAAAATATGAAATAAAAAGTTTGACTAAATTTCACAATGTTTTGCAATTTCAACAACATATATTTTGAGGATGGGTAATTTAATTATGATATTGTGTAAATAACAAAAAAAAGTGGTAATTTAGAATCTTCAAATAATAATCATGAATATATTTTGGGGCGACCGTTGTTGAACTGTCGCAAATTTCTTTTAAGGGCAGTTGGGCTTACAACCGTCGTAAAATGTTTTAGATTTTTAAAAAATTATGTCGCAACCTATATGTCGCAAAACTTTTTTTTTTCTTGTAGTGTGAGATGGAGAAAAAATTAATATTTAAAAATAAAGATTTTGTCTTTTGAATTAAAATAATGATTGATTAACTAAAATAAATATTGTCTTGTTAGTGACCCGTGAGACAAATACATTTTTCATCATGCTAATTAAATTTAAAAAATACATTATTCAAATAAATCTAAAATGAATTACTTAATTATTAAATAATTATAAAAAGAAAAAATTGATCCATGACACGGAAAGAGAATAAAAAGAATTTTAACATTTGAAAAAAATAAATAAAATATGTATTATGTTAATAATGACCCGTAAACTACAACATAATATCATGTAAATTTATTTAATATTGTATCATATATATTCAAAAACATGTAAATTTAAAATGAATGATTCAATTATAAATGAATAATAATCATAAATATGGAACTATATTATATTTTCAATTGAAATTGTACTTTACAAAGAGAAAGAGAATGAGGTAGTGTATTATGTTTTTAAAATTAAAAAAATACATTATACAAATAAATTTAAAATGAGTTACTTAATTATTAAATAATTAAGCAAAGAAAAAAATTGATCTATGAGACGGAAAAAGAATAAAAAGAATTTTAACATTTGAAAATAAAATAAAATATGTATTATGTTGATAGTGACCCGTAAACTACAGCCTAATATCATGTAAGTTTATTTAATATTGTATAAAATATATTTAAAAATATGTAAATTTAAAATGAATGATTCAATTATAAATGAATAATAATTATAAATATGTAACTATATTATATTTTCAATTCAAATTGTACTTTATAAGGAGAGAGAAAATGAGGTAGTGTATTATGTTGTAGAAAGTTGGTGGACCAATGAGAGTGAAACACTTGGTGCAAAAGTTAAAAAGGTGAAGGGTTATTTTGTTAGTTACCAAAATGTCCATTTTGTAGTGTAAATTTATTTTGAGGAAAGGGCAATTTAGAGAGTTTGGTCAATCTTTTAATATATGTTAGATAGTAGATTTGGTTGTTTCACTTGTTTGCTAGTTTTTGCAGAAAGTCGTGTATGCGCAGCAAAGTTCCCAGTGATCAACTTCTTTTTGATCCCGAGATCGAAAGGACAGCTAGGAGGTTAAATAGCAAAGCACGAAGAAGAGCAAACATAGCAAAAGCAAGAGACAACACGACTGCGGCATCGTCACAACAACTTGAAACAATTGACGAGTCGCAAGAAGGACTTTTCTTTCACGAACTATTTGCGGAAGAAGAACCGGAAGTTATTATACAACCTACTGCTGTCAACATGGCTGCTCCTGGACCATGTGCAAATAGTCCAAGACTCAACCCACAATTCGCTAGAACTGCCGCCAACGGGCGGACTTCAGAATTGAAGACCGGTATCATCCAGTTGATATGTGCGAGTCCTTTCGCCGGATTGGACCACGAAGATCCATATACACATCTTACTAAATTCTATGAGATAGCATGTACAACTGGTGTAGCTCAAGCTGATGAAGAAGCATTGTTCAAGAGGCTGTTCCCACACTCTTTGTTATCTAAGGCAAAAGATTGGTATCTGGATCAACCCGAAACAGTGATGACTGATTGGAACACCTTAGAAGAAAAATTTCTGGAAAGGTTTTACTCTCAAAACCGATTCTTTGAAGCAAAAACAGCGATAGCAATATTTTCTCAAGGCAGTAATGAATCATTGAATGAAGCATGGGAAAGGTATAAAGCTATGTTGAGAAAGTGCAAAGGACACGGTTTTGCGGAAGTTGATCAAATCCACATGTTCCGTAACAGTCTCACAGCTACAAACAAGACACTCTTGGATGCCACAGCTGGTGGTTCACTCATGTCCAAGACACCTGCTGAAGCTACTTAGATAATAGAGCGAATGGCTCTAAATGATCATCAGGGCAACCATGATCGAACGGTCAGAGATAGGAAACCCAGAGTATTGGAGTTGAACAATAGTGATGCTCTACTTGCTCAGAATAAATTGCTAACCTCACAAGTGGAGCTTTTAACACAACAAATGTCCAAACTACCACAACAAATCAAGGAGCTGAACGGGGTATCTAATTCTTATCAAGTTGCGAAGTGCGAATTGTGCAAGGGAGATCATCAAACAGGATTCTGTCGACCAGTCTTGGCAGAAGAAGTGAACTATATGAATAACAACCAAGGACCAAGGCAAAATCAACATCCAAATCCTCCGCCATATCAACAGAATTATCTTCCGAGGAATAACAACCAAGGGTATCAACAAAGACCCAACAATCAAGGGTATCAGCAACAAACTTTTCAACCATATACTCAACCGCCGCCACAATAACAAGGAGGAAAATCTAAGTTGGAAGAGACCATGAATCAGTTCATGCAACTGTCGATGACAAATCAGAAGAACCAGGAAGCTGCAATTAAAAATCTGGAAACTCAAGTAGGGCAACTGGCTAAACAAATTGCAGCTACTCAGTCAAATGCAACATTCTCCGCCAACACTCAAGATAATCCTAAAGAGCATTGCAACGCAATGGTGACTAGAACCGGTCAGAAAGGCGCTGAGAAAGAAGTTGAAATCAATGATACCGAGAAAGGGGATAATAATCAGGTTGCGGAAGATGAGGAGAATGAAATCATAGTGAGCACCATGAGCAAAGATGCTGAAAGAGAAATAGAGGAGACCAAGAAAGAAAGAGGGATGACAGAGAAAAGAAAAAGTTCTATGAAAACGAAGGTAGATCATGTGATACCAAGCCAACATCTACCATACCCCCACGCTCCGTCAAAGAAGGACAATGCCAGGAAATATACCAGGTTTATGAGCATCTTCAAACAACTCCACATAAACATACCATTTGCCAAAGCATTAGAGCAAATGCCCAAATATGCTAAATTTATGAAGAACATGCTCACAAAGAAAAAGGGATGCACAGATGAAGAAACTGTGGTGCTTGATGCTCAATGTAGTGCTATAATCTAAAGAACTACTCCAAGAAATGAATCTGATCCGGGGCGAGTAACCTTACCATTAAATATTGGAGGTAATTTCACTGGTGATGGGTTAATTGATCTGGGGTCGAGCATCAACTTAATCCCTTTATCCATTGTCAAGAAGCTAGGGAATGTTGTGATGAAGTCTACTAGTATGACATTACAATTGGCCGACAAGTCTATCACTTCACCCTATGGAGTGATTCGGGATCTGCTAATTAAAGTAGACAAATTCTTTTTCCCGGTAGACTTTGTGGTTGTTGACATGGAAGAAGATCATGAGGTACCTGTGATTCTAGGAAGGCCATTCATGAAAACCGCTCGAATGATGATTGATCTGGATGAAGGGATCATGAAAATAAGGGTGCAAGATGAAGAGGTAAAATTTACTTTGTTCAAGGCCAAGAGGCATCTTAAGAACAAGAGTGATATCTTCCAAATCGATGCAACTAAGGGAGCAACCAAGGAAGACAAAACTCGAACTCCGAGCTACTTCCAAGCTGGACAAGAGGTACTCCTGTGCAACTCAAAACTAAGATGTCTCTCGGGTAAAGCAACAACAAAATGGTCTGGACCACTGATAGTAAAAGATATATGCGACCACAGTGCCATTATGGTAGAGAATCCGCTGACAAAAGAGAGGAGAACCGTTAATGGAAAACGGTTAAAAGATTACTTCGGGGGAGTGGAACAACATGCACCATTCCTAAAACCTTGAAAGCATGAACTGTCAAGCCATGCGACGTTAAACAAGGCACTTCGTGGGAGGTAACCCACACTTCTAATGTTTTATTGTGTTTTGTTTATTTTTATTTCAGGAAATAATAAAGGGACCTTTTTGCATTTTTCCATTTTATGCTTTTATTTTTGTTATTTTATCCCTAGTTTAGAAAGAGTAGTTCCACAACATAATGAAAAGCTCAAGCAAGACATTGAGAGTACCAACAATGGAGCAACACGCATGAAAGTGGTAGTCAGTGGGATTTTTTTTGAAGTGTGCATGAAATTTAAGTTGTTAGTAAATACTGACAAAAGTTCTTTATGGTACACTATTTTATTGGATCGGTTTAGCCTTAACCATGGTGAGGAAAGCTTTCCATTCTTTACTATATGCAGGAGACCATCAATTGTTTTGACTTGTTTGTATCATGCTAAACCGTTTGTTGCATCGTTTGTGGAAATCTGTGAAAGTGATTTAGGCACTTATTTGAATCTCAGAGTTCTTTTAGCCTATTCTAACATACAACTTATTTTCTTCTGTGAGAGTGTGATCTTTTTGCTAACCATTCTTTGAGCCTGAGGTCAAGATAAGCATCATAATATGCACCAAGGAAAATACCTGGTGAGTTTTGATCTCAATAAAAAGTTTTGTTTTGGACCATCAACCATAAAATTTGGTGATGTGTTTTCTCTTTGACCTTTTTAGAAAGTAGGGGAGCATTCATATAATCTAAATACCGGTTGACTTCCAAGTTGGGGAGAGTCACATTCAAAAGAAGAGTAAGTACATGTGGTAATCGGTGAAGGATAAAAGAAGTCGTAGCTTGAAAAAAAATTTTTGATAATAATAAGAGTTTATGGAAAAAGAACAACGTTTGAATATAACGGTTGTTGAAAGAAAAAGAGAGTGAAAAAGAAAAACCAAGCTACGAATGAAAAAAAGATGAACAGGTGAGAGAATTAAAGTTATAGAGAAGAAGGAATGAGTTATGATTTGGATGCTTCCCTAGATTAGGAACAACCCTTGACTATCTTCTTTTCTTCGAATCTAAACCACATTACAACCCTAGAAAGACCTTCTGATTCTCAGATTCCACAAGACTTGATGCTAACAATTTGGTGAACGTATGATATGGATCTTTGTTGATTTAATTGTTTGGATGAGTGTTTAACCCCTCTTTTAGTCATCATACTTTTTGATGAGAGTGATTAGTGTTGATTCAATTACAATTGTGTAGTGTTTTGAACTTCTGGAGGTAATTTGCTTTCAAAATTTGTTTCGTGTGTATGTTCTGAGTTTGCAGGAAAAGGAGGAGTATTTTGACTTGGTTACTAAATTGAACCACTCGAGAAACTTTTTTTGAAAAACTTGTTGCACGACTGTTGGTATGTTTTGTTGGAGGTAAGTAATTTTGTTTAGGGACAAACAAAGCTCTAAGTTGGGGAGAGTTTGTTAGGAGTGAATTAATGGTAAATTCATGTGTTAATATAAGTAATTTCTGGTCTAAACTAATGCAAATTGTGATAGATCCATAGGTTTTTAATGAGAATTGAACTGAAAAAGGTTTAGTTCATGTGTAGAGAAAATCGAATCACTTGTGGGTATTATTGATGCAGGTTTAGAGCTGAAAAGGAGCTTTACAAGAACATGAGGAAGAGAGATAGCTAGAAGTCTCAAAGGCAAAGCAAAAAGACAAAGATTGACAAGGGCGCGCCGCGGGAGTTCTAGCTGGCGCTGCGAAAAAGCTTATGTTTTGTGTCGCGCCGTGTTCATCCGATGCCGCGCCGTGGCCGCGACGTTAAAAGCCCAAAAATTATAAATAAAAGCCCTAGCTTCCAAGTGAAAGAGAGATCTTTTGTGAGCGAAATTAGGAGAGCATTCTGAGTTTGCAGTCAAGAACAACAATTGAAGGCCAATTCTTTACCAATCGAAGACATTCCATTGATGAAGATGAATCCCTCCATTAATTCTTGTGTGTTCTTCATGTCTATGGAGAGCTAAATTCCCCTTGTTGAGTTTAAGGTAGTAGTTAACCTATGAATATACAATGCCATTAATTATTTCCTATGAACAATTGTTTGAATTTATTATCAATAAGAAACCTTGTTTTTAATTTACACCATTGTTGAATCTTTGATCGAAAAAAAGGATTTTAACTTTTGCCCTAGGTTACTATATTGATTCAATCTCAATTTGCAGAGATGGAATTGTGATTGAGTTTTCATAATTATCGTTCCTTATTACTATTATCGATATTGATATTTGGAGAGATCGAATCTCGTACCGGTAAAAGTTTATCTAATTTGATTTGCAGACATGGAATCATATTTGAGGATAAGTGAAGATAGTGATTCAAATGATTGTTCAATTGTGAATTAATTGATAAGTTGTATAGGAATAGGTTGATGAACCCTGAAGCTCAACATACTTCCTTAATCGTTAAAAAATGTTCATTATTTGCATTTAAATCATTGTTTAAATTTGATAGTATCACAATCATAAAACAAATCCAATTACTTTTTCTAACTCAAAATAATTAACTATAGAACGGCAATGATATTAACCAATCCCTATGGATACGATATATTACCGAAAATATTTACCCACAAATACTTTCAACAAAGAGGAAGAAGAGGAGATCCCGGACGAGATCTCTCGATTACTTAAGCACGAGGAAAGAGCCATTCTGCCTCGCAAAGAGCCTTTAGAAAAGATCAACTTGGGTTCTGAAGAAGACAAAAAAGAAGTGACCATTGGATCGCTGCTTGATGCTGATGTCAAGAGTAAGTTGACAGACCTTCTCAAAGAATATGTTGACGTGTTTGCTTGGTCCTACCAAGACATGCCTGGGTTGGATACCAATATTGTTCAGCATTACTTGCCATTGAAGCCAGAATGTCCGCCGGTTAAGCAGAAATTGCGAAGGACTCACCCTGATATGGCTAACAAGATCAAAGTAAAAGTTCAAAAATAGCTCGACGCAGGTTTTCTTGTCCCCTCAGAGTATCCTCATTGGTTGGCCAACATAGTGCCAGTTCCGAAGAAAGATGGCAAAGTCAGAATGTGTGTTGACTACCGTGACTTGAACAAGGCCAGTCCAAAAGATGACTTTCCGTTACCACATATCAACATGCTGGTTGATAACACCGCTAAGTTCAACGTCTTTTCCTTCATGGACGGATTCTCCGGTTATAATCAGATCAAGATGGCTCCTAAAGACATGGAGAAGACATCTTTCATCACCCCATGGGGAACCTTTTGCTATAAAGTGATGTCGTTTGGATAAAAAAATGCAGGCGCAACTAACCAAAGGGCAATGACTACTCTCTTTCATGACATGATGCATAAAGAAATTGAAGTTTATGTGGACGACATGATAGCCAAGTCCAGCACAGAAGAAGAACATATTGAATACCTTTTGAAGTTGTTTCAACGACTAAGGAAATATCAGCTTCGCTTGAATCCTAACAAATGTACTTTTGGGGTTAGATCTGGAAAACTCTTGGGTTTCATTGTCAGCCAAAGAGGTATTGAAGTAGATCCCGACAAAGTCAGAGCTATTCAAGAGATGCCTGCACCAAAAACTGAAAAGCAAGTAAGAGGATTTCTCGAACGATTGAACTATATCTCCAGATTTATCTCTCAAATGACTGCTACTTGTGGGCCAATTTTCAAGCTTCTCCGCAAAGATCAAGGGGTTGTATGGACTGAAGATTTCCAGAAAGCGTTCGACAGTATCAAAGAGTACCTGTTAGAACCACCGATATTGATTCCTCCAGTTGAAGGAAGACCATTAATCATGTACCTTACTGTGTTGGAAGAATCCATGGGTTGTATGCTTGGACAGCAAGATGAAACCGGTAAGAAGGAGCATGCCATCTATTACTTGAGTAAGAAATTCACAGACTGTGAGTCTCGTTACTCCATGCTCGAAAAAACATGTTGTGCTTTGGCTTGGGCTTCAAAACGTCTCCGCCAATACATGATTAACAATACTACTTGGTTAATCTCCAAGATGGATCCGATCAAGTACGTCTTTGAAAAGCCTGCCTTAACAGGAAGGATTGCCCGGTGGCAAATGCTGTTATCCGAATATGACATTGAATACCGTGCTCGAAAAGAGGTCAAAGGAAGCATTCTCGCCGATCACCTGGCGCATCGACCAATTAATGAATATCAATCTCTCAAGTTTGACTTTCCTGATGAAGATGTCATGTACTTGAAGATGAAAGATTGTGACGAACCGTTACCTGAAGAAGGTCCTGATTCTGGATCGAGATGGGGCCTAATTTTTGATGGAGCAGTTAACGCTTTTGGCAATGGAATTGGGGCAGTCATCATCACTCCCAAGGTAACTCATATCCCGTTCTCCGCCAGATTACTATTTGATTGCACCAACAACATCGCAGAATATGAAGCTTGTATCATGGGTTTCGAAGAAGCCATTGACTTAAGGATCAAGATTCTCGACATATATGGAGATTCAGCCCTCGTGATCAACCAAATCAAAGACAAGTGGGAAACTTACCACCCTGGCTTGATTCCTTACAGAGATTATGCAAGACGTCTGTTGACTTTCTTCAACAAGATGGAATTGCATCATATACCTCGAGATCAGAATCGAATGGCAGACGCCTTGGCTACTCTATCTTCCATGTTCAAAGTCAATCATTGGAACGATGTGCCTAAAGTCAGAATTATGCGCCTTGAAAGGCCAGCCTATGTGTTTGCAACTGAAGCAGTCATCGATGATAAACCGTGGTTCCACGACATCAAACGCTTCCTTCAAACTCAAGAGTACCCGCTTGGGGCATCAAACAAAGATAATAAAACTCTAAGGAGACTTTCTGGAAGTTTCTTCCTAAACGGAGATGTGCTATACAAAAGAAACTTCGACATGGTTTTGCTCAGATGCGTGGATAGACACGAAGCAGACATGTTAATGCATGAAGTGCATGAAGGGTCCTTTGGAACTCATTCAAATGGGCATGCAATGTCCAAGAATATCTTAAGAGCAGGATACTATTGGTTGACAATGGAATCTGATTGTTACAAACACGTGAAGAGATGTCACAAGTGCCAGATCTACGCAGATAAGATCCATGTGCCACCGACTCTACTCAACGTTCTATCATCTTCGTGGCCTTTCTCCATGTGGGGTATCGACAAGATTGGAATGATCGAACCGAAAGCTTCAAACGGTCATCGTTTCATCTTAGTGGCAATTGATTACTTCACCAAATGGGTCGAAGCAGCATCTTATGCCAATGTTACAAGACAAGTGGTTGTGAGGTTTATCAAGAAAACATCATTTGCCGATATGGTATTCCCAGCAAAATCATTACTGAACATGGTTCAAACTTGAACAACAAGATGATGAAAGAATTGTGTGAGGAATTCAAGATTGAGCATCATAACTCTTCTCCTTACAGACCAAAAATGAATGGCGCCGTCGAAGCTGCTAACAAGAACATTAAGAAAATCGTCCAGAAAATGGTCGTCACTTACAAAGACTGGCATGAAATGCTGCCATTTGCTTTACATGGGTACCGTACTTCAGTGCGTACTTCAACAGGGGCAACTCCCTTCTCTCTAGTATACGGCATGGAAGCTGTGCTCCCCGTAGAAGTTGAAATCCCATCAATGAGAGTCCTCATGGAGACTAAGTTATCAGAGGCTGAATGGTGTCAAAGCAGATACGATCAGTTGAACTTAATCGAAGAAAAGCGTATGACTGCTCTATGCCATGGACAGTTATACCAAGCAAGGATGAAACAAGCCTTCAACAAAAAGGTTCGACCTCGTGAATTTAAAGAAGGCGACCTCGTGCTTAAAAAGATCTTGTCTTTTCAACCAGATTCTAGGGGCAAATGGTCTCCTAATTACGAAGGCCCGTATGTTGTCAAAAGAACATTTTCTGGCGGCGCCATGACTCTTACAACCATGGATGGTGATGAACTCCCACATCCTGTGAATGCTGATGCAGTCAAGAAATACTTTGTCTAAAAAAGAACAAAAGAACAGCTCGGTAAGTCGAAAACCCGCAAAGGGCGACTTAGGCAAAAATGAGCGTCTCGGTGGACTGAAAACCCGAAAGGGCGGTCCAGGCAAAAATTAGAGACATTAAACAGAAAAAAATTTATCCTAGTAGATTGAAAACCTGAAAGGGCAATCTAGGCAAAAATTAAGGATTTATGACAAAGTAACTGCATCAGTCTGTACTTCGTCACCTGAGGAGTCTGTACTTCATCAAAGGATCTTCAAACAAATCATCGCCAATCTGAAGCAACAAGCACAGTTGGAACTCAAAGTTGTTAGGGGGAATAGTGGTTATTGCTTTCAATGTAGCCTTTTCCGCATAATTACCATTTCCAACTTTTGTAAATACTCTATGGAATCACGCCTTTAGCTGATTTCCATCCTATTAAATAAATTTGAGCCTTGTGCCCATTTGTTTGCAATCTCTAATTTCTTTTAGCTTGCAAAATGACGCTTTAATTGTGTTATTCACTTTTACTACACCAAAATTAAGCTGTAGCAGCGCAGCTACTAAAGCGCTTTTAGCAAAAAGCGCTCTCGTAGGGTTCGCTAAAAACAAAATTAATAAACAAAGGGAAAATGATGAAAAAAAGCGCTCTGGTAGGGGGGGGGGGTATGAGAGCGCTTTTAAAAAGCGCTCTGGTAGCGGGGTGTATGAGAGCGCTTTTAAAAAGCGCTTTGGTAAGGGGGGGGGGGTATGAGAGCGCTTTTGAAAAGCGCTTTGGTAAGGGGGGGTATGAGAGCGCTTTTCAAAGCACTGCTATAGGGGGGTTTAATGAGAGCGCTTTTTGCTAAAAAGCGCTGGTATAGACCAGGCTATGAGAGCGCTTTTCAGAAGCGCTTTAGTAGCCTTTATTACTAAAAATTAAAAACAAAAACACGCTTCTCACTAATTACTGTTTCTCACTTTCTCTCTTTCGTTTTCTGTTATGCAACCGAAAAACCCTCTGTATCATCCTCCATCGCCCTTTCGTCCACCACCATTGGTGCCAGCCACCACCGTCGGCGTCCCTCCGTCAGTTGTTCTCTCCTCCGTCGGCGTCCCTCCGTCACTTGTTTTCTCCACCGCCGGTTAGTTTAGTTTAGTTTATATTTCCATTAGTTTTATAAACTGACTGTGCAAGGTAAAGAAAAACAACTAAGGGTTTACATTCTCAAACATGTAATATGATTTATGGGTTTAGTTTTAAGGGTTTCAACTAAGGGTTTCAACTAAGGGTTGCACTGCAATTTGAGAATGAAGCATATTACATGTTTGATTAAATATCTTTAGAGTGTATTGTCTTTAGAGTGTTTAATTTTCATTGAATATTTTCTTACTTTTATGATATTTTCTTACTTGAGATTGTGATTGTATGAGAGGTGGAGCCATTTTTTGAAGGGCTAGTGTAAATATGAATGAAGAAGAAAAGCAAATGATGTTTATATATATCATGTAATGTATGAATATAAGTTGATAATTTCTTTATTGCTTTGGGAATTTCTTGCATAAACTCAAGAGATCTATGAGATTCTTGATGCTAAGAGATTGTTCTTTACTTGAGATTCAAGTGTCAGTCACAAAAAAAATTGGTAACATACTATTGCAAGTTATATAGGTGTCGGTATAAAGTGTCAATTTTCTTTATTGAAATGGAAATTTATAATATATTTTCCTTTTTTGAGTCCTTATTATCTGTAAAGTGAGAGTATCTAATTTGGATGGGCCT
Organism: Vicia villosa; assembly: GCF_029867415.1. Lineage (NCBI taxonomy): Eukaryota > Viridiplantae > Streptophyta > Magnoliopsida > Fabales > Fabaceae > Vicia > Vicia villosa. Next base: position 108,437,309 of record NC_081182.1, on the reverse strand, counting down.
TATCATCATGGATGAGAAAAGTCATGTTGTCCACAAATTTGCAAAGATGATGCTTTTCTTGCTTGTGTTATGAAGGTTGAACCCAAACTAATAAAAGTAAAAGAATGTTTCTTAATTGAAAAAAAATAAAGAGGGTGGATTGAGAATACAATCTAACTACTTAATGTGTATAAAGTAAAGGATTAAAAATTTCATATGAAATATTTTCTCACTTTTATGATATTTGTATTTAACTGCATCGTGTGTGTGTGTGTGTTTAATTTCACAGTTACTTTGAAGTCTCTGGTTTCTACTTGTACAACGCCGATTCAAACCTACCATCTCCCACATCAAGTCTAACTCAGGTTACTATCCCTTTCTTCTTGCTTATAGTTTGTTATTTTCTGCTTATAGTTTATTGTTTATGGTTCTATTTAATATCAATTTAGGGTCTCTCAACCAATTTTTTGGTTTGTGGACTTATATTACCTTGAAATAAGGTAATGTCTTCTTTAAGAATTCGGGTATTCTGATTAGGTATTCTGACTAGGTATTCTATTATGATGATAGCTATTTATTATCTTGACAGAATTCCTTAGTACCTGATAGAGAAACCAAGAAGCATTTGTTTATCTTAATTAAGACATGGATGAATTCAAACCGATTGTCGAAAGAGTACGAGAAAGGGGTATGGGAATTCGTTGAGTTTGCGGTTGCGCACTCCAAAGACCCGCTTCGAATGCCGTGTCCTTGCTTGGGTTGCTGTTATGGGGGTAAGTTTGACGGGAATAAGTTGGCATCCCATTTACTACGGTTTGGAATTGATAGAAGTTATACATGTTGGACAATGCATGGTGAGAAAAGTAACGGGAATGCTGAGTCGAGTTGTAATAGGAAGTATGCTTCAAACGACGATTGCACAGACACATACGATTGCGATCGAGTCGAAGAGATTGCAGAAGCGCTTGAAGAAGATCTTGCGGATTGTCCCAAAATGTTTGAGAGGTTGGTAAGCGATGCAGAGAAACCGTTGTATGATGGTTGTTCAAAATTCACAAGATTGTCTGCGGTGTTAAAGTTGTACAACTTAAAGGCGGACAATGGATGGTCGGATAAAAGTTTCACAGAGTTATTAGCCCTTATGAAAGATATGCTACCAGAGGATAATGTTCTTCCCAATCGAACGTATGAAGCCAAAAAGATGTTGTCCTCTATTGGCATGAGCTATGATAAGATACATGCATGTCCAAACGATTGCGTTTTGTTTCGAAACGAGTATGCAGCGTTGAATGTGTGTCCTAAATGTGGTGCCCCTCGATATAAGAAAAAGTTGTCTCCTGCTAAAGTTTTATGGTATTTTCCTATAATTCCGAGATTTAGACGCATGTATCGTAGTGAGACCGATTCAAGACACTTGACTTGGCATGCAGATGAAAGAATTATTGATGGAAAGTTGCGACATCCGGCAGACTCACCACAATGGCTGAAAGTTGATACTGATTATCCTGAATTTGGAAAAGAAGCAAGAAACCTTCGGTTGTCATTGTCTACTGATGGAATGAACCCACATGGTATTCAAAGTATCTCGCATAGCACATGGCCTGTTGTGGACCTCCGTTTTTTAATCCGGGCCATACCTCTGTTCTGGAGAGATACGTGAACTGACTCTTTTTTATCGCTTACTGCTTTCGCATTTTTGAAAATTCACAGAGTCTCCACCGACCTTTTATTTTATCCAATTAAGGAAAGGTTTATAAAAGAAACAGAAAAAAGACCTTTAAGAAATTCTGGGTAAGGGGGTAGGTTATACAAAGGGAAGGTGTTAGCACCCTTTGTATCCATGGTTATCCATGGGCTCTAAAGTTTGCTTAGCTCACTTGTTTTTCGATCACTTTTCAATTGCTTTAGAATGCTCATATGTGGTTTCAAATACTTTTGTAAATCGAATTTTGTAATGATCCGTGTGTGGATGTATACAAAATGCTTGTTTATCTTTCGAAAGATGTTTTTGAAAAGAACGTTAACTTTGTAATAATCCGTGTGTGGATGTATACAAAGTATTGTCTTTTTTGGAAAGTTTTGAAAAAACAACAGTGTATGAGAATTTTGTTTGTTTTGATTTGAGCAAGCAAACTAGGAGGTCTACCCTGAGTTGTAAGGTCTTTATCCTATTTCCTTTAAAAATCTATCCTTTCACCGGATATAAATGCAAGGTTCGATTTTGTACTCGAAACAGTAGAATTTTGATTTTTTGATTTTGAAAAGAATGAGAAAGGGATTACCTTGAGAGGTGCAAGTGTGATTGTGTTTGTATTCAGATAGTTTATCTTTGAAGTTAGTGATCTAACGGTTCAATTTTATCTTTGACATACACGCAGTTTATATTTGCTGGAAATTAAAATGCGGAAATGTAAAGTGCGGAAAGTAAATCTACGCTATTACATCGATTGTGCTGGAAATGTAAACTAGCCTATTTACATGAATTTGACATCCTATACATTTATCTAGGAATTTAAATTGCAAGAAAAATAAAAGGCATTTTTTTGGATTTTTTATGATTGATTTTAATTATAATTAATGCATGATTAATTAAATTAAAATGAAGAGAAAAGATGAAAATAGATTTAAACCTAGAAATTAAGTTTAAAATATGTACAAAATATTTGTTAATTAATTTTAAGACCAAACTAATTTTTTTGGAATTTTTGAAATTTGATTTGAAATTGATTTAAGTTAATTAAAACATAATTATACAAATAATTATACAAATAATTAAAACTTAAAGAGAAAATTATTCAAAATATGTACAAAATTAGTTTATAATATATAAACAATATTTAACATTAAGAACAATTTTTTTTATGATTTTTTGATTGGTTAGAATAATTAAAAGAAAATATATAAATATATAATAATTAATTATACAAAATATTGAAATTTTGAAGAAAAATAAAATATTTTTATTTCAGAAAATAATATATTATTTTAGAAGTCTAAAAATATTTTTTGTGTATTTTTTGGATTTTTAAAACCATTTTTAATTAATTTAACAAAGAAATTAAAAAAGAAATAAAAAATAAAAGGATACTGATCAGATGTGGTTGGATTGAGAGTCCATGATAAGGATGGCTTGATCTGGTGCGTTGGATGAGTTATTAAGTGAGATCAGATGGTCCAGACTTTGAGGCACATGGTACACGTTACACCTGCAAAGCACAGAATCAGAGATAAATTCAAAAAAACACGCGCGCGTCTGAACTAATGGGGGGAAGACACGTCTTCGTCTTCAACCTCCAGACCACACTTATAACAGCGCTTTTAAAAAAAAGCGCTATAATACATGATGCTTAAACCTGCAAAATAGTGAATAGGGTCAAACGTAACAATAAATTTGGCGCGACCTATCCATTCAACTCGTCTGGTCCATACGAACTCAATGGTACCACTTAGATCCTCTAATTTTGCCTATTTCCGAAAGCCCTAATTTTGAGATGAAGAACCCTAAAATGGTAGTTTCGTGTATACGTGTTCAAACTTCAATTAAGTTTCCAGAAATGATCTACACATCAAACCAAACTCAAATATATGTCTACATCATGTTAAGCATGCGTGAATTATGAGATATAAGTTGGTTTTAGTTTGAACAAACCGTGGCCTATATAGCTCGATTCAATGAAGTTTAAGACTTGGAAATGATTGGAATTGTTTCAGTGAAGCTCAGAGATGATGTTTGAATGTTTATTTTGTATTGAAATGGACTGAAACTTAAAATTCGAATTTCAAGTTTCTTTGAAAATTACAAGTTGTTACAAGAGTGCTATGTGCTTATGAATGCTACTGAATTCGTCCTCTCTCCATTGCTGAAGTATGGTAGTCTATATATAAGCATTGAGTGCTTAGAATTGAAGCTAAGAAGCATCTAGTTGCCTTTGTGGAATTCTTGATTTTTTAATATTAAAAAGCTTTGAATTATTGACCAAGTCTTCTTGCCTTCAATGCACTTGCCTTGCTCTTCAATTCTCTGCAGAAAGATGAAGATTCCTTGGGTGAGTCATGCTTGGAAGTTAAGCTACCCATTATCCATTCATTTTCTTTTTAATTTTAATCTTAAAATAAGATAAAATCAAGCAAAAAATGAATAAAAATGGTGTGGGCTTAGTCTTGGTCGTGTGAGGCCAATAATAACATGGCAAAGATGTTTGAACCATAAAAACTTGGCCCCATTTGGAAAAAATGCATTTTTGAGCAATGTTGGTTTTATGCATTTTCCAAAATTTAGCCAACTTCAACAAGGTGTAAATCCCTCAATTTTTGTCATATGAAGGAGATCTTGCACTTTTTGGAACCCTCAAAGAGTCCTCTAACCAATGTCTTTGATCTCATGTCAAAATGATTTTTGATGCTCCTTGTGTGTCCTTTTGAAAAAAGTGTCTTTTTGTTGACTTTGAAAATGACCTGTAATGTCTTTGGTCATATTTTTCAAATGGTGAATGCAATGACCATGGGATCAATTGAATTTGAAATATAATTGAATTTCCTTCAAAATGAGCTTTGGTTTGAATTTTTTGGATGAAGGATGAGAGAGTTATGACCAGTCAAAGTTGAGTTGACTTTTTAGGCAAAAACCCTAATTTTGAATCTTAGGGTTTTGTTGATTTTTGATCTTTCCTTGATGAATTATGATCATCCAATGATCAAATGATGAATCCTTTGACAAAATATGGACTTTGACAAAAAATTTCATTTTTGACTGTCTGTTGACTTTTTTGGTCAAATGGGTCGTCTGTTGACTGTTTGAGCTGCTGACGGTGCGTCTGAGTGAATTGAAGTTTGAAAATTTGTATGATGGTACTTTGAGATATATGGATGTGTATGAAATCCATTTGAGCTCTCAAAAACTTGTTTCTCCTGTAAAAACAAGAAAACCCTAGTCAGAGACTGTTTATGTAGGAGACAGTTCAGCGTACCTGATTTTTGTGCAGTGTTGAGTCTCTGCTAATCGCGTGATATTCAGAAGACTTCTAGAACAAAAATCTTGGAATTTTGAATTGGGAAAGATTGATTTGATTGATGGTACAAAACACTGAGAATTGTACTGCCAGCAGTTTGGCTGTCAACTGGCTGTCCAGGTATTGATGTAGCAGTTAGAGTGAAATATCAACAGTCAAAGTTAATTTTCTTTTTTGTTGTTTTTGTTTTATGTTTTATGTGAAAAATGAAAGTTTATTTACATTACTTGTTAGAAAAACACAGACATAATAAATAACTAATATTTACTGTATGCGGGCAAAATTACCGATAATAACCCTGAAAATCATTTAATGCACAGAAAAATGAATATTTGACTGGCAGAAAACACATAAAATATTATCTGAGTAATTAAGCAATATTATGACAAATAGTACAACATTTAATACTGACAGTACAAATATTACATACTATATTGAACAGTACGATGAATAAACGGTACATTTAAGAAATAAGAAATACGGCAAATCTTAAAAATGACGATTGATAACCCATGCTACAAATAGTAACATGTAGATGATTGGGAGCATAAGCATCCCAGGTCCACAGTGTTCCGGGCTATGTAGACAGAAGAAAGACATGATCACCGTAGCAATGGTGATGACCATAAGAAAACACGTTTCCCACCGCTTCGCCATTTTGTCGGGGAAGAAGAAAGGATGGATTATGAAGTGGAAATTTGAGAGATGAATTAGAATTTTGATGTGAGATTTTATGGAAGAAAATGGGAGGTATTTATAGAATGGAAAGAAGGATAGAGACGTTGGGGAATGATGTGATTCCGTACAAAAGGAAAATTTGAGTGGAAATAAGATTTGAAAGAAAGTGTATGATATTGTTGGAAAAAGAGAGATGTAGAGAATAAAGTTAGGATATGATTTTTGAAAAAGAGATTTGAAAAGATTTTTGAAAATAATGGAATATAGTACAAAAATTAGTGGGAAACAAAAGATAATAATAATCTACTTGTTACCAGTACAGTCTGAGTTTCCTGATTCTGCGCCTGCAAAAAGATTTAACTCTGTACCAATTGTGTCAGTACTATTTATCTGTAAATAAATAAATAGCATGTGTGAAGTAATAAACATTATTTGGCGTTTGCATAAGAATAAATTCAACTGCAAGCCAAATTACTGTATAAGAAAAATTCTAAAAACTAAGTATTTCATATGTCAGGATATTTGTTGAAATAAAAATCCATGATTATATGAGACTCTTAATTTTCAGATTGGAAAAAGATGCGGGCAAATTTTGGGGTATAACAGTTTCCCCTATTCAATCTTCTTAAACCTGAAGAGATTGTCTGAAATCTGAAGGTAGAAGATGATTGAATATTTAGATGCCCTGAAAATTTGCACTTACCTTGACCAGAAGAGATGTTGGAAGTTGCATTTGAATGTCGTCTGCGAAGTGTTGTTGGCAGATTGAAACATTACCTGAGATGGGCTTTCAGATGCCACCTAGAAAATGTGTTGATGGTTTGTTCATCAGAATGAATCCATTGATTATATCTTGATGAAGGATTTGAAAGTCTTTGTGTTGACTGTTTCGGAACCGTCCAAGGTTACCGCTTTAAGTCTTGGAAGATAATCGTTACGGAACTTGTCCAAAGCTTTTCCGATTTAGATTTTGGAAGTTGATCATTGTGGAACCGTTTGAGGTATCGCTTTAGATCTGCAATGTTAGATCATTCTGGAACCGTCTGAGGTATCGCTTTAGATCTGCAATATTAGATCGTTTTGGAACCGTCTGAGGTATCGCTTTAGATCTGCAATATTAGATCGTTTTGGAACCGTCTGAGGTATCGCTTTAGATCTGTGATGCTAGATCGTTTTGGAACCGTCTGAGGTATCGCTTTAGATCTGTGATGCTAGATCGTTTTGGAACCGTCTGAGGTATCGCTTTGATCTGTAACGTCTGTTTTTGAGTTGGTAAGTGATCAGAACGAATCTTCGCCTTGATTATATCTGAGAGAACCGTTCATGGAATTCAGGTGAACACTGCATGTGATTGAGAACATCTTTGTTGAAGATATCCGTCTACCTGAAAAATCAAGTTAGTGATATGCAATGTTTATGATGCATGTAATGTGAGATATTCCCGGAGAAATATGCATGTGATGTTGTGTATGAATATGCGCATGAATATGCGCATGATGCATGATGTATGATGTATGAATGTGAATATGAATGTGTGATGTATGAATATGAATGTGTGATGTATTTGGGAAAATAAATTTCCGTCAGTCATCTGGATATGACTATATTGTGATCGTTGATGATCTTTTGTCTTGTTTGAGTACCCTTGGCTGGGGAAATTCTTTGAGAACCCTGGTATCCTGTTGAAGGATCTTTGACTATCGCTTGGGAATGAAAGGTAGCTGGAAGTTCTGATGCCCTTTCAAATGAGGAAGAGGAAGATGCATAATCCTCCGATGCACTATCTGACCAAGTCCGGTGCGGGGATCACACCTTCTGAAGATAGTAATCTAGAACAACCCTGCTGGGGGATAAGACTTCTTTTGAAGAGAAAATCTTTTTGAGGAATTTGCTGAGAAATGCGTTTCTCTTGGTGGTTTTCTTCTGATGGGATGATGTCCAGATAATTGGGACATTTCCTGAATGCCATTCTTGTTTTTCATGGTAAACATCAATCATATTCAAATGCACATGCTCATTCAAAATTATCATTGGGACGCTTACGTATTTAAACAGAAAAAGTGAAAATAGTGATTTTTGAGCCTAAGCTGCATTGATTTTTAAAAAAGAGCCATAACAGGCTGGTTAGCACAGGGAGACAACAATCCTAGAAGTAGGAAACTGTCAGAAAGTTTTGGAAAATATTTATAGAGATAAATAGCTATGTGAAAACGATCCAGTCAAGTTTCAATTCTGCTATTGCCAATCTGTCTTCGAGCATCTCATCCCTCACTTGTTGGAAGAAAGTGATTGGACTGATTGGTGTCTTTGAGGTGTTGAATCTTGATGGTGAGTAGGCAGCTGAACGGAACACAGTTGTATGCTTCATTCCCTAACTTTTGCCTAGGCTGCCCTTTCAGGTTTTCAGCCTACCGGGATAGTATTTGTTTAGTCTCTAACTTTTGCCTGGACCGCCCTTTTGGGTTTTCAATCCACCGAGACGCTCATTTTTTGCCTAAGTTGCCCTTTCAGGTTTTCAACTTAGCGAGCTGTTTTTTTTCTTTTTAAGAGAAGTATTTTTTGACTATGTCAGCATTCACAGGATGTGAGAAATCCTCACCATCCATGGTGGTAAGCAACATGGCGCCGCCGGAGAATATTTTCTTGATTATGAATGGTCCCTCGTAGGTGGGAGTCCATTTGCCTCTGGGATCACCTTGTGGTAAAATGATGCGTTTGACAACCAAGCCACCAGTTTGGTATGCTTGACTTTTGACTTTTTTGTTGAAGGCTTTGATCATACGCTTTTGGTATAGCTGACCATGACAAATGGCTGCGAGCCTTTTCTCATCAATCAAGTTTATCTGGTCCAACCGTGTTTGAATCCAATCGTCTTCGTCTAGATTGGCTTCTTTCATAATCCTTAGGGAAGGAATCTGAATTTCAATTGGAAGAACTGCCTCCATACCATAGACTAAGGAGAATGGAGTTGCCCCTGTTGAAGTACGCGCAGATGTGCGATAACCATGAAGAGCAAAAGGCAACATCTCATGCCAGTCTTTGTAGGTTACTGTCATTTTTTGTATGATTTTCTTGATGTTCTTGTTGGCAGCTTCCACCGCGCCGTTCATCTTTGGTCGATATGGAGAGGAATTATGATGTTTGATCTTGAACTGTGTGCAAAGTTCAGTAATCATTCTGTTGTTTAGATTTGTGCCATTGTCCGTGATAATCCGTTCAGGGATGCCGTACCGACAAATGAGATTGCATTTGATGAACCGGGCCACCACATTCTTGGTAACAGAAGCAAATGAAGCTGCTTCTACCCACTTTGTGAAGTAGTCAATAGCGACCAGGATAAAGCGATGTCCGTTGGAGGCAGTAGGTTTGATTTCTCCAATCATATCAATACCCCACATTGCAAAAGGCCAAGGAGCCGTCAGGACGCTTAATGGAACTGGAGGTACATGTACTTTGTCAGCGTATATCTGGCATTTGTGACATGTTCGGGAGTGATGATGGCAGTCTGTTTCCATGGTAGACCTGTAATAACCTGCTCTAAGGATCTTTTTAGCCATTGTATGTCCACTGGAATGAGTACCGAAGGCACCATTGTGTATTTCTTCCATGATCTGTTCTGCTTCCTTCTTGTTTACACAGCGAAGTAAAGTCGAGTCATGGTTGCGTTTGTATAAGGTTCCATTGCTTAGAAAGAATTTGGCAGCAAATCTCCTTAGAAACTTTCTGTCGTTAATGGATGCCCCTTCAGGGTACTCCTGAGCTTCGAGATATCTTTTTACTTCATGGAACCATGGTTTTTCCTCGGTTCCTTCGGTATTGATCTCATTGCAATAGGATGGTTCATCTTGCCTGTAAATGGTGATTATAGGCGCCTCGTTGTCCCATCTGACTTTGAACATGGATGACATGGTAGCTAAAGCATCAGCTAGTTGATTTTCCTCGCGTGGGATGCGTTCGAAAGTGACTTCTTCGAAGTAAGGAATCAAACTCAGCACATATTCTTTGTAAGGAATTAGATTCGGGTGCTTCGTGTCCCATTCCCCTTTGACTTGGTAGATTACCAAGGCCGAGTCTCCGTAGACTTCCAGGAATTTGATTCTTAGATCGATTGCAGCTTTGAGACCCAGAATACATGCTTCGTATTCGGCTATATTGTTAGTGCAATTGAAGCATAATCTGGCAGTGAACGGTGTGTAACTTCCTGCGGGGGAAATGATCACAGCTCCGATGCCATTGCCAAGTGCATTAGAAGCTCCGTCAAAAACCATAGTCCACCGGGATCCTGGCTCGGGTCCTTCTTCTGGTCCTGGTTGTTTGTAGTCATTGACTAGCATAATGTCTTCGTCTGGGAAGTCAAAGTTCAATGCTTGATAATCATCCACTGCTTGATGAGCCAGATGATCAACTACCACACTTCCTTTGATTGCTTTTTGTGAAGTGTATTGAATGTCATATTCTGTTAAGATCATTTGCCATCTCGCTATTCTTCCAGAGAGAGCAGGTTTTTCGAACACGTATTTGATGGGATCCATCTTGGAGATTAGGAAAGTGGTGTGATTTAGCATGTACTGTCTTAGTCGGCGAGCCGCCCAAGCTAAGGCACAACAAGTTTTTTCGAGTAGTGAGTATCTTGTTTCACAATCGGCAAACTTTTTGCTAAGATAGTAGATTGCGTGCTCCTTTCGACCGGATTCGTCATGTTGTCCTAGTACACACCCCATTGAGTCTTCTAACACAGTTAGGTACATTATCAGAGGTCTGCCTTCCACAGGTGGCAACAAGATTGGATGTTTTTGGAGATATTCTTTGATTTTGTCAAAGGCTAACTGGCATTTGTCATTCCACCTTTCCACTTGATCTTTCTTCAACAGTTTGAAGATCGGCACACAAGTAGTAGTCATATGGGCAATAAATCGGGCGATGTAATTTAGACGTCCCAAGAATCCTCTGACTTGTTTCTCGGTACGAGGTATAGGCATTTCTTGAATGGCTTTAACCTTGGCGGGATCAACCTCAATACCTTTGCTGCTGACGATGAAACCTAAGAGTTTGCCGGATCTTACTCCAAAGGTACAGTTATTTGGGTTCAGTCGCAACTTGTATTTCTTGAGTCTGTCAAAAAACTTGTGTAAATGACCCAAATGTTCTTCCTCGGTGTTGGATTTTGCAATCATGTCATCGACATACACCTCTATTTCTTGATGAATCATATCATGAAATAGCGCTACCATTGCACGTTGATAGGTTGCTCCTGCATTTTTCAGACCAAAGGGCATTACTTTGTAACAAAAGGTTCCCCAGGGTGTTGTGAAGGTTGTTTTTTCCATGTCTTCGGGTGCCATCTTGATTTGATTGTACCCTGAGAATCCGTCCATAAAGGAGAATACCTTGCATTGCGCGGTATTGTCAACCAGTACATCGATGTGTGGTAAAGGGAAATCATCTTTGGGGCTTGCCCGGTTCAGATCTCTGTAGTCCACGCACATTCTGACTTTCCCGTCTTTTTTAGGTACAGGGACGATGTTAGCTATCCAAGGAGGATAACTTACAACTTTTAGGAATCCGGCATTGAACTGTTTTTCAACCTCGTCTTTGATCTTTTTTGACATATCAGGCCTACTCCTTCGTAGTTTCTGTTTGACTGGAATGCTACCTTCGTTGATTGGCA